>NC_057797.1:117114982-117394085 GCF_018294505.1 Triticum aestivum | reverse complement strand
GCAGTTTTTTAATATATTTAAGTTTAAGTGGAGTTTAAGCATAAGTTTAACAAACACAATACATATCAAGCAAGCATGCAATGAGTATATGAGCAGCGGAAAGTAAAGCATGCAACTTGCAAGAATGTAAAGAGAAGGGTTTGGAGTATTCAAACGCAATTGGAGACACTGATGTTTTTGTCGTGGTTCCGATAGGTGGTGCTATCGTACATCCACGTTGATGGAGATTTCAACCCACGGAGCGTAACGGTTGCGCGAGTCCACGGAGGGCTCCACTCACGAAGGGTCCACGAAGAAGCAACCTTGTCTATTCCATCACCGCCGTCGCCCACGAAGGACTTGCCTCACTAGCGGTAGATCTTCACGAAGTAGCCGATCTCCTTGCCCTTACAAACTCCTTGGTTCAACCTCACAATCCTGTCGGAGTCTCCCAAGTGACACCTAGCCAATCTAGGAGACACCACTCTCCAAGAAGTAACAAATGGTGTGTTGATGATGAACTCTTTGCTCTTGTGCTTCAAATGATAGTCTCCCCAACACTCAACTCTCTCTCACAGGATTTGGATTTTGTGGAAAGAAGATTTGAGTGGAAAGCAACTTGGGGAAGGCTAGAGATCAAGATTCATATGGTTGGAATGGAATATCTTGACCTCAACACAAGTGTAGGTGGTTCTCTCTTAGAAATGTGTATTGGAAGTGTAGGTATGTTCTGATGGCTCTCTCCACGAATGAAGAGTGGGTGGAGGGGTATATATAGCCTCCACACAAAATCTAACCGTTACACACAATTTGCCAAACTCGGTGGGACCGAATGGTTAAACTCGGTCGGACCGATTCAGCAAACCTAGTGACCGTTAGGATTTTCGGTGGGACTGAGATGCAACTCGGTAGGACCGATATGGTTAGGGTTAGGGCATAACATAATCTCGGTGTGATCGATTACACAAATTCGGTGGGACCGATTTTGGTAATAAGCTAACCAGAGAGTTGGTCAGGCAAACTCGGTGAGACCGATTACACAAACTCGGTGGGACCGATTTTGGTAATAAGCTAACCAAAGGGTTTGCATTGTAATCTCGGTAGTACCGATTGCTCAAACTCGGTGAGGCCGATTTTGGTAATGGACATACACAGAGAGATTACAATCCCATCTCGGTGAGACCGAGATCCCTATCGGTGAAACCGATTTGCTAGGGTTTGTGGCAGTGGCTATGACATCTGAAACTCGGTGGCGCCGGATAGATAGAATCGGTGGGGCCGAGTTTGACTTTTGGTTTAGGTCATATGTGGATGTGGGAAGGTAGTTGAGGGTTTTGTAGCATATCACTAAGCACTTTGAGCAAGCAAGCCATTAAGCAACACCTCATCCCCTCTTGATAGTATTGGCTTTTCCTATAGACTCAATGTGATCTTGGATCACTAAAATAGAAAATGTAGAGTCTTGATCTTGAAGCTTGAGCCAATCCTTTGTCCTTAGCATCTTGAAGGGGTTCCACATCCTCTAGTCCATGCCACTTCATTGTTGAACTTATCTGAAACATACTAGGTAAAAGTGTTAGTCCAACAAGAGATATGTTAACATTAATTACCAAAACCACCCAGGGAGCACTTGTGCTTTCAATCTCCCCCTTTTTGGTAATTGATGACAACATACATCAAAGCTTTAGATAAAGATATAGAGAATATCAAGTAAAACTTTGGAAAGTCATGTAACATGCATAGGCTCCCCCTACATGTATGCAATCATGTGAATATTGAATATATGAGCATGTGAATGCGTAAACATGACAGAGTAAGCAATGTGTTACATGTATCTTGGCTATATGCATCAGAGCAAATGATGTGAATGTGAGAGATGTACCTTCATGCTCATGAGTCCTTCTTGCAAACAGTATGTACATCAGCAAGAACTTCTTATTCACATGACTGTGATGCATATACTTACCTTGTGGTCTTGAGTTGGCTTAGGATGGGATGAACCTACGCAAACAAGGTTAAATAACACAGATGCACCTACTGACTAGAGCAAGCAAGAGAAACCACAAGAGAACCAAGACTGGGATGACACGTAGAGTGAGTACTAAGTACCACATTGGATATAGACATGTCCCCAAAGGTAAAGATATGCAATAAAATCAGAGATTTCCTTCCCTTAGATGTCTTGCTCCCCCTGAATCTGCATGGGATATTGGGAGAAGATAGGGAATAGAAAATCAGAGCAACAAAAAGGAAACAACAGAGCTTGAGCTAAAGCAAGTAACCAAACATGTCTTTCCCCTCTTAAAGACATGTGACATCTCTCCTCTTGAACACCAAGCATCTGGGGTCTTTGATGATTTTACTTTCTCCTAGTTGAGAAACTCTCTCCCCCTGAGTATTCTCTCTTTCCCCCCCTATAGGAAGGATTAAGCTTTGATGTGATCTCTCTCTCCCCCTTTGACATCAATTTCCAAGAAGGGCTCTTCTGGACATGTGATACAAATGGGTTGGTCCTTGAGTCACAGAGCAAAGCAGCATGTCTAATATGATGCTGGTAGAGGACAGGAATCATTGAGTGGAGCTGGAGCAAACAGAAATCAGGAATAAGTGGCAAGTTGGTTTTCCTGTGATGGAATCGGTGACTCCGAGTTGTGTGCTTCGGTTGCACCGAAAGATTTCGGTTGGGCCGAAGAGAACAAACCGGTGTGACCGAGTTCATCAGAGTGAAACCACTTGTCACCTCAGCTCACTAGACAAGTAAGATCTCACAAGGATATGCAAGGAATTTACTGAAAGATTTGCAATGAATTGGATGCAGAAAATGCAGAACAAAAAGGAAAGAAAGGAAACTAGAAGTTCTAGATGAAGTGTTTTTTTGACAGGGGAAACAAATATGCAAATGCAAAAGCACGGAGAAACACTAGAGAACTTCATCAAGAAATGGTCGGTGACAAAGTCACCTATGTTAGAGTATATTGACTTAGGAGTCAAGTGAGAGCACTTGATCATAGGTCATACTCATCGTTTAAGCTCAAAATGGGGTTACCATTTTTCGTTTAAGCATCTTGATGTATTCACATCTTGTCGAGTTGCTTTGGCTCATAACTTGGAGTAAAGCTTCTCTAAGATGGAATAACATACCTTGGGTGGTGGTGTTGATCTTGCTTATGTAGTTGAACTTGTGTGGGTTGCTCAAGGTTGATGTAGTTCATCAAGGGTTGGGAGCACCACTTGGAGTTTGAGTTCATCTACCTACATGGGTTAGCTTTGCAAGGAAGAGCACTTGTGTATCCAAAATGACAATCATGAGACTCAACATAGAATTTGCCAAAGGATATGTTTGAATGGTTTCGTGCTTCCTTGTCTTCAACCACCATTGTGTAGAGACTTGGTGATGTAGAGATTGCTCAAGATGTGAGTGAGTTGCAATCTCATAGATTTAGATTCAACCAGGTACCTACACGGGTTACATAACATGCAAGGTACAAATATATCCAAGACATATGAATAGCATCATAAGAGAAATATCGAGGATTAGTCATAGGCTCATGCCCCGCATGTATCAAATGGAGTTTCTACTCCAAGTTTGAAGCATCAATGATGTTCAATTCACCTCTCAACCTGCAAAACACTTTCTCATCAAGTGGTTTAGTGAATATATCCGCCAATTGCTTATTGGTGCGAACATGCTTAAGGTTAATGTCCCCTTTTGCAACATGATCTCGAATGAAATGATGACGAACTTCAATATGCTTAGTTCGAGAATGTTGCACGGGATTGTGAGCAATCTTAATAGAACTTTCATTGTCACATAGCAATGGAACATGTCTCACATATATCCCATAATCCTTAAGAGTTTGGGTCATCCAAAGTAATTGAGCACAACATGAACCAGCGGCAATGTATTCCGCTTCGGCGGTGGATAAGGATACCGAGTTTTGTTTCTTGGAAGACCAAGACACAAGAGATCTACCAAGGAATTGACAAGTACCCGAAGTGGATTTTATATCAACCTTGTCTCCGACATAGTACGAATCGGAGTAGCCAACAAGATCAAAAGAGGACCTCTTAGGATACCAAATGCCAAAATTTGGTGTATGGATTAGGTATCTCACTATCCTTTTCACAGCCTTAAGATGACACTCCTTAGGAGCAGCTTGATATCATGCATGTAACACCCCGGGTGACATGCTACAGTAAACTCCTATTAATGGTGCCACATCATCATAATTAAATATTTGCTAATCATCACTTTGTCCTAAACCGACCTCAAATTCAATTCCAAAAACAAGTCAAATTATTATTTCTTCAAACTGGCTAGGGAAAATGTTCGATGGGTTGAAAATATTCCCTAACTATTTGTCATGTAGGAGCCAACCTCTTTTGAATATTTACAGTGGTCGTAACCTATTTTAAAACTAAATCATTAGTATTTATTTGAACCTTTTCAACTTAAACAAATAGTTAAGTAGTTCAAAATAATTTGGAACTTTGTGTTCTGCTTCAAAACCTTGCCTAGTATTTATGTGCTAAATGGCACATTTAACTATACTCATTTATTAGTTCAACAAAAATACAAAACTGTAAACAAAAGCAAAATAGGAAAAAAAAGGGAAAGGCCTATCGACTACTGTGCACGTGAGCCCACTAGCTACTGTGCCTAGCCCAGCCCAGTTCCACCTCTCCTCTCCGCTACAGTGGAGGCAGAGGGCGTGGAGGCCATCCACCATGGCCACCGGCCACGCGCTGGCCATCCCGCGACCCTCCCTGGAGGTTAAGAGCATCGCCTCGCACTCCCCTGAAAAACCTAGCCCCATTCCCCCCTTCCTCGCGCCGTTTCCCTCTCCCACGCGCATCGCCCGAAGCTCCCCGCCATGGCCACTATCGTTCGCACGCTCCCTGTCCTCCCCGCGCCGTGGGACTGAGTCTGGGAGCCCCGCCGTCGTCTGCTACGTCTTCCTCGCCCACTGAATCAAGCCGGGACCCCTGCATCGCCTACATCAACTCCTTCAAGCTCCGGCCACCGCTCATCGTCGCTTCGATCCGCCGCCGTTCGACCCGCTCCGACTGCACCAAGTTGCTCCTCGTCACCGATGTGAGCACCACATGGTTTCCCCTCTGTTCTCGCCATCGAGCTCGTCACCTAGCACTCATCCTCGCGAGTTCCGGCTCGGCCGTCCACCACGGCCGGCGGGCTCATCGCTGCCGTGTCCCCTAGCTCCCTTTTTCGATGCGTGCGTGCTACAGGAGCAGTGTAGATGCCGCCTAGTCTCTCGGTTCGTCGAATCCGAGCCCAAGGGCTCGAGCTCGATCCCGTCGAGCACCACCGCTATTGCCGCTCGGCCGTCAACGTCGTCGTCATTCTTGGCCACCCCGTCCAGGCCAGCGCCCTGGACTGATGCACCGTGCAGCCCCGCGCTCACCCATTGCCGTGCCTCCGCCACACCTGGACGTGTTGGCCGTGGCCGCCATCGCCGTCCACGCGCGCGACACCGCGCCTGGCGCTGCTGACCGCCCCTTCCCTCGCGCTCATGGCCACGCCCCTGCGCGTCCTTGTCCCCATGCCCGTGCACTGCTGCTCGTTGCTTGCTTCTTGCTGCTGTAGCTGCCGCTACTGCCGATGCTCGCCACAGCTATGCTACTGCTGTTGTCGCTGTTTTGTAGATGATGCTAGCCGCCGATGTTGCTTAGTTGTTGCTGCTGCTGACGGCCATAGCCATGGCCAAGTGCGGCTATGTGTGTGGTGTGTGCGTACGCCACACTCTGCTGCTCTGCTACAGTAACTGAATGTTACTGTAGCAGTAGCTAGCTTTGTTACGATCACACTGATTACCCCTCTGTACTGCAGCAAAACTACAACAAAACGACTTCTAATGTGGGTAAAGATAATACTCGCAGTAAGTACACTTGACAAACTCCGTTTTATCCCATTGGTCCAAATTCTAAATATGCAACGATTAAATCCTATGAAAATCACAAAATCCTATGTTCGTATATTTTAACAGTTTCTAGAATTAACTTTAAGTGGCACTTTTCAAATACAATTTCGATCAAGCAACTCAACTCTAAAATGGATGTCAATGATACTGTCATGTAGATCACATAAAGATGATAAAATTTGGTAAAAGGCACTAATTCATAGGATGTACAGAACACTAGCTATAGCCTCTGGAAAACAGCTAAGTGATGCTAAAAAACTGAACAATTCTTAGACTTAGCCAATTTTCAGGAAATTCCATAACATTGTTTAAACTTCGAAAAATCATAGGAAATAGACCGTAGCTCGGATGAAAATACTTTGTACATGAAAGTTTCTCAGAACGACGAGACGAATCCGAATACGCGGTCTGTTTACCGGTCGGATGCCTCTAACTATCTGAACATGGAACTTTCCCCTCCGGTCATCTGGCTGACACAGGTCCGGAACCGGGAATACATTCCCGGTTGAATTCCCCCTTCACCTATATCGTGTAGCCATACGTTAGGTCACACCCGGCACAGCTTATTGCCTTCCACGTTATGCTTTGTGATGCTATGTTTGCTTTATATTTACTGTTTCTTCCCCCTCTTCTCTTCGGTAGACCCGAAGACCGATGTTGCCCCTGTGATCGACTACGTCGACGACGACCCCTCCTTGCCAGAGCAACCAGGCAAGCCCCCCCTTTGATCATCCCGATATCGCCCATTCCTTTCTCTCATGCATGCATTAGATTTTGCTACTGTTATTGTATGCTCCTATTCTGATGCATAGCCTGCTTTTGTACCTGTTATTGCACCTTACCTGCTTATCCTAAACTGCTTAGTATAGGCTGGTTAGTGATCCATCAGTGACCCCACCTTGTCCTTGTTGCCCCTGCTTCATCATTGAAGACCCGATCAACGGGATTGAAGACCAGGCCCCGGCACCGCACATCACTCTCCCCTTAGTTGCTCGACACTGCTGGGTTACTATCGAGTGCCGAGGGTGAGACCTCTACAGCACTTCTGATGTTAACCTGTAGTGTAGCTATTCGGTCGTGGTCATCGAGGGTGATTTCCTCCTTAACCACTTCCGATACGGCTCTATCGTGCAACCCCTCAAGTGTGAACCTCGAGGGTGATTCCTCTATGTTCACCTTGATGATTACATTGAGTGGAACCCACCGGGGGTGATTCCTTGGGTTTTCCTCTTGATGTTTGGACACACGGATACTTGGACTTTACACTGTTACTTGGAAAGTGATGTGGAGACGGGTTGACCTGGAAGGTGCCCGTGAGATAATTACGAGGCGTGGCCGGGCATTCTTAGCCCTTGCCGCAAGTCCTCGAGACGGGGCAACGGGGTCACCTCTTTCGTGAGTCTCTGCTTGTTACCGCGCGTTCCTAATCCACTACGATTTGGATATTTGATCCGAGGGGCCTCTGGCTTGATAGCACTAACCATCACGTGGGCGTTCTGCTTCGTATACATCAGCCAAAGCTTAATAGACGTCAGCGACTGAGTGGCGCGCGCCGGGTTGGACTGCGCAAGCGCCTGCCTTGTTGAAGGAGGTAGCTAGGTCTGCTCACCGGCCGCGTACGCAACGTGCAGGAGTTTCCGGGGAGATGGCCCATGACCCCTGGGGGCATAGGTTTAGTCCGGCGTGCTGACCTCTCTGTTAAGTCTAGGTCGGGTTGCGGCGCATTGTTTGGCCGAGGCCGGGCATGACCCTGGAAAGTGTGTCCGGCCGGAGTCAATCGAGCATGGTGGGTAAGTTGGTGCACCCCTGCAGGGAAGAAAACATCTATCGATAGCCTGTCCTACGGTAACGGACACTTGGAGTTGTATCCCGATCGATACAACTAGAACTGGATACTTGTGATGAGAACTGGATGGTGATGAGGATTTGATTGTGATGATAACTGGATAGTATGGCTCTGGGATTGCTTTCTCGCAGGGAGTCGAGAAAGGATCTCTCGCCGAGGTTGATAACACTACTACTACTTTACTTTATGCTACTCTACTCCCTCCTGTTTGCTGCAAGATGGTGGTTTCCAGAAGATGCTAGTCTTCGATAGGACTAGGCCTTCTCGCTACTCTGGCATTTCTGCAGCCCAGTCCACATATACAGCCTTTCTTTGATAATGTTGCATATGTAGTGTAGATCCTTGCTTGCGAGTACTTTGGATGAGTACTCACGGTTGCTTTGCTCCCCCTTTCCCCTTCTTTCTTCTTTCTGGTTGATGCAACCAGATGGTGGAGTCCAGGAGCCAGATGCCACCTTTGACGACTGCTACTACACCGAGGGCGTCTACTATCACGTGACGGAGACCGCCGATGACCAGGAGTAGTTAGGAGGCTCCCAGGCAGGAGGCCTTGCCTTTTCGATCAATGTTGCTTTTGTGCTAGCCTTCTTAAGGCAAACTTGTCTAACTTATGTCTATACTCAGATATTGTTGCTTTCGCTGACTCTTGTGTTTTCGAGCTTATGTATTCGAGCCCTCGAGGCCCCTGGCTTGTAATATAAAGCTTGTATTATTTTAATTTGTGTCTAGAGTTGTGTTGTGATATCTTCCCGTGAGTCCCTGATCTTGATCGTACACATTTACGTGCATGATTAGTGTACGATTGAATCGAGGGCGTCACAAGTTGGTATCAGAGCCGACTGCCTGTAGGTAGTCCCCTTTCCAACTCCTTGGCCGAAGTTGAGTCTAGTCACTAAAAAACTTTTACTAACATTGGCTGTGTGTCTTACGGGCCCACTTCGCCATTGGGTGGTATTAGGATCTTTTATTCCTCGTCTATACTCTGGGACTCTGATCTCTCGTCTATTCGGGTTAAACATTTTACTAACTCTGACATTAGGTTCTCATACCCACTTCCTCCCGGAGAGCCCCAACATTATCGATGATTGCTTGCTTCGCGAGAAGATTCTGCGGATACTCCTCGATGTTTCTCGAGACCCTGTGCCACCTGCCTTGCAGTTCTTGACCACTGATAATCCCCCTGAATAACATCCTTGCCGCTTGTACCTTTATCCCTAGTTGCTCCTGTTATTACGAGATACCACTAGTACTCTACGTTGTTCCGAGAATCCTTTGTGGCCTTGTGCTTTGCAGCTTCTTTTAGGACTGCGGATAATTCACTTAACCGGGGTTCGTTCATCCCTAGTTGTTCATTTGCTTTCGTAATACCTGAAAAGGCTATCTGATCTTTCAAAATCCTTTGCAACCTATTGCTCTTGATTCTCCTTTCTTGCTTGCATTAGGATTAATTCCATATGTCTAGCAATATTCTTTAAAATTCTTTGTGATTGTCATTTTGTTCCTATGGATTCAGCGTGTGTGCGAATACTCGCAATCATCAATCAATCCTTGGAAATTTTCTTTCCGGCTCAGACATCCTTCGAGATATGAGCTGGTTCTTGCCCAATCTAGATTTGATCGGGTACACCTCTAAGTCTATTCGACTTACTCATCTTTTGTTCAGAGCCTCTGCTTCTGATCCTTCGTCTTGAAAACATAATTCCTTTGTACCCAAGCATCGAATCATTCAGACGTTTCTATAAGCCGATGCCTTTACATCCCCTTCTTCATCTAATTGATTACCGATACTCACATCAACTCTGTCGTGAATCGCCAGATCCATTGCTGGGTTGTTATCCGACAATGTCCTTCACATCCAAAGTCTTGTGAGTTTTTCCCTGATACATAATACCTTCGGTAAATTGTATCATCTGCTTTGACTCTGATACTCTACTTTTGAACTCGTATCTTTTGCTTGGTTTTTTTGTTGTATAGATTCGTAAAAAGGCCCCGATGGTTTGAACTTATGCCTTCCATAATCTGTGTGAACCCGAGAGTTCTCCCGAGTCTTACTCTTCCGGTACTTCGCCAGATAAATCCTCTGCACTACAATTTCTTCAAAAAACGAGGAGTGAATGAAAGGTTATGCATTGAAGAAGTGGGAGTCGACCTTGAACTTTGTGTTCATGCCCATGGACCCGATGTAGAACTTATCACGGAAGCTGCTCGTAAAAATATTTACCCCTTGTTATAAGTTCATCTTGTATCGATGGTTTGATCATTCATAATCATGGTTCCGACCATAGTTTCTCCTTAATTCCATTTCCCGGACAAGTTAAAATACTTGTCTCTTGCAAGTCATTTCATCTGTCCACCTCCAATTTGATCTACCTTCAAGTATTGCCTCATGTTATCTCGAGGATATTGTGTCATTGCACTACCTCTTGCAAATTCTTAATTGGAGTGATACTCCGTCACATCATTCCTAGCCTGATCGGATATATCATTATCGTGCTAATTTTAACTGTGCTACCTGGTCCTTATTCTTGGAGCACAACTTTTCGACGATGAGCGAAGCTTACGTCGATCTTCCTCATCTTGTCATTTCACCTCAAACAACAAGCTTGATTTCGAGCTTGTGTCGCATCCGTGGTTCCAATAGCCTTTCGCTTCATCATTCCTTTTGCTTGATGTTGTCGTTGTTCGATGGCCTCTTCATAGTACCTTGACAAAATCTGTCGTGATCCCCATCAATATACTGACCTGTTTCAGGATATCAATCAAATTCATGATGAGAAATGCCATCCTCACCCCTCGATGATTTGTGTTATCATCGACAACATTCTTGTCTCCCCCCCCAACAAACTTGTTCATATAAATTTTGGAAATACATCCTTTGTGACGTGTCGATGGATTGTTACTGAACCCATCGGCCACCTCCTCATCTTTTCCCTGATAAAATAGCATGATCTGTTCTAAAAATTCCGATGGACCCTTTGTGTTCCCAAGGTCTGACCTTTACCTGATGACCATGACAATGCTTTCCCAAAGCATGACTGTGGTACTCCGAACCTCTTTAAAAACATTTGGAGGCGCAATGCTAAAT
Organism: Triticum aestivum; assembly: GCF_018294505.1. Taxonomy (NCBI): domain Eukaryota; kingdom Viridiplantae; phylum Streptophyta; class Magnoliopsida; order Poales; family Poaceae; genus Triticum; species Triticum aestivum. The sequence goes on along the minus strand of NC_057797.1, from coordinate 117,383,236 downwards.
GTTTCTTGATCACTTATCCAAACACTATTGTATGGGTAACGTCATGAATTTCCTCCCCCCCTTTACCTAAAAGGTAATCTACTACCTTGTCATGGATTTCATCCTCTGCGCGTCCTTGGGATTAATGTGCTCCTGATATTTGTGCTTAAACACATTTTCCTTTCCATTGTTTTGTTTTACCTTTCTTGTAATCTAACTTGTCTGAGCAGAGATAAATCCATGCTTAAGTAAGCACCTCGGTGTACAACTCTATCAGTAAGACCCTGTTACTATTGCTGGTGACATTCCGGTAACCACCGATGGACGAGAACTTTGCCTATTGGTCCGCCTCGTCTTACGATCAGGAAAATGGTTCTCTTCGTCCCTCGCCCTTGGTACCAACGTTGTTGCCAACATAACTGACAGGCTATCCTCTGACATGCCTTGCTACCATGACCGTGCAATATGTCAGCGTCCTTCCTACTTTTGAACCACATGGTGGGCCCATAACCCACAGTTCCACAGGATCGAAACCTGACTCCTGTACATCCTTGATTTCAAAGTATCCTTTTTCACTTGCCTTTGTATGTAATTCATGAGCCACCTTCCTAGTGATCTATTCTAGTACCAGACGCAATAATTTTGTTGTTGTTGCTCTGAACCCCTTTCACCTTTTGATTAGGCATCGAATGATTGCCTGCCCATTAAAACTTCCCATGGTACCTTCTTATTTTGCTCTCGATGTTTTCTTCAGTTTCAACTTGAGAGATACTTCTGCCACTTTCCCTGAATTGTTCACCAGATAAAAAAAACCTATAAGGGTCAATTCTCCCAAAGTTACTTTTCTCTTGCCCACTAAAATCTCGGGACGAGATTTCTTGTAGTAGAGGAGATTTGTAACACCCCGGGTGACATGCTACAGTAAACTCCTATTAATGGTGCCACATCATCATAATTAAATATTTGCTAATCATCACTTTGTCCTAAACCGACCTCAAATTCAATTCCAAAAACAAGTCAAATTATTATTTCTTCAAACTGGCTAGGGAAAATGTTCGATGGGTTGAAAATATTCCCTAACTATTTGTCATGTAGGAGCCAACCTCTTTTGAATATTTACAGTGGTCGTAACCTATTTTAAAACTAAATCATTAGTATTTATTTGAACCTTTTCAACTTAAACAAATAGTTAAGTAGTTCAAAATAATTTGGAACTTTGTGTTCTGCTTCAAAACCTTGCCTAGTATTTATGTGCTAAATGGCACATTTAACTATACTCATTTATTAGTTCAACAAAAATACAAAACTGTAAACAAAAGCAAAATAGGAAAAAAAAGGGAAAGGCCTATCGACTACTGTGCACGTGAGCCCACTAGCTACTGTGCCTAGCCCAGCCCAGTTCCACCTCTCCTCTCCGCTACAGTGGAGGCAGAGGGCGTGGAGGCCATCCACCATGGCCACCGGCCACGCGCTGGCCATCCCGCGGCCCTCCCTGGAGGTTAAGAGCATCGCCTCGCACTCCCCTGAAAAACCTAGCCCCATTCCCCCCTTCCTCGCGCCGTTTCCCTCTCCCACGCGCATCGCCCGAAGCTCCCCGCCATGGCCACTATCGTTCGCACGCTCCCTGTCCTCCCCGCGCCGTGGGACTGAGTCTGGGAGCCCCGCCGTCGTCTGCTACGTCTTCCTCGCCCACTGAATCAAGCCGGGACCCCTGCATCGCCTACATCAACTCCTTCAAGCTCCGGCCACCGCTCATCGTCGCTTCGATCCGCCGCCGTTCGACCCGCTCCGACTGCACCAAGTTGCTCCTCGTCACCGATGTGAGCACCACATGGTTTCCCCTCTGTTCTCGCCATCGAGCTCGTCACCTAGCACTCATCCTTGCGAGTTCCGGCTCGGCCGTCCACCACGGCCGGCGGGCTCATCGCTGCCGTGTCCCCTAGCTCCCTTTTTCGATGCGTGCGTGCTACAGGAGCAGTGTAGATGCCGCCTAGTCTCTCGGTTCGTCGAATCCGAGCCCAAGGGCTCGAGCTCGATCCCGTCGAGCGCCACCGCTATTGCCGCTCGGCCGTCAACGTCGTCGTCATTCTTGGCCACCCCGTCCAGGCCAGCGCCCTGGACTGATGCACCGTGCAGCCCCGCGCTCACCCGTTGCCGTGCCTCCGCCACACCTGGACGCGTTGGCCGTGGCCGCCATCGCCGTCCACGCGCGTGACACCGCGCCTGGCGCTGCTGACCGCCCCTCCCCTCGCGCTCATGGCCACGCCCCTGCGCGTCCTTGTCCCCATGTCCGTGCACTGCTGCTCATTGCTTGCTTCTTGCTGCTGTAGCTGCCGCTACTGCCGATGCTCGCCACGGCTATGCTACTGCTGTTGTCGCTGTTTTGTAGATGATGCTAGCCGCCGCTGTTGCTTAGTTGTTGCTGCTGCTGACGGCCATAGCCATGGCCAAGTGCGGCTATGTGTGTGGTGTGTGCGTACGCCACACTCTGCTGCTCTGCTACAGTAACTGAATGTTACTGTAGCAGTAGCTAGCTTTGTTACGATCACACTGATTACCCCTCTGTACTGCAGCAAAACTACAACAAAACGACTTCTAATGTGGGTAAAGATAATACTCGCAGTAAGTACACTTGACAAACTCCGTTTTATCCCATTGGTCCAAATTCTAAATATGCAACGATTAAATCCTATGAAAATCACAAAATCCTATGTTCGTATATTTTAACAGTTTCTAGAATTAACTTTAAGTGGCACTTTTCAAATACAATTTCGATCAAGCAACTCAACTCTAAAATGGATGTCAATGATACTGTCATGTAGATCACATAAAGATGATAAAATTTGGTAAAAGGCACTAATTCATAGGATGTACAGAACACTAGCTATAGCCTCTGGAAAACAGCTAAGTGATGCTAAAAAACTGAACAATTCTCAGACTTAGCCAATTTTCAGGAAATTCCATAACATTGTTTAAACTTCGAAAAATCATAGGAAATAGACCGTAGCTCGGATGAAAATACTTTGTACATGAAAGTTGCTCAGAACGACGAGACGAATCCGAATACACGGTCTGTTTACCGGTCGGATGCCTCTAACTATCTGAACATGGAACTTTCCCCTCCGGTCATCTGGCTGACACAGGTCCGGAACCGGGAATACATTCCCGGTTGAATTCCCCCTTCACCTATATCGTGTAGCCATACGTTAGGTCACACCCGGCACAGCTTATTGCCTTCCACGTTATGCTTTGTGATGCTATGTTTGCTTTATATTTACTGTTTCTTCCCCCTCTTCTCTTCGGTAGACCCGAAGACCGATGTTGCCCCTGTGATCGACTACGTCGACGACGACCCCTCCTTGCCAGAGCAACCAGGCAAGCCTCCCCTTTGATCATCCCGATATCGCCCATTCCTTTCTCTCATGCTTGCATTAGATTTTGCTACTGTTATTGTATGCTCCTATTCTGATGCATAGCCTGCTTTTGTACCTGTTATTGCACCTTACCTGCTTATCCTAAACTGCTTAGTATAGGCTGGTTAGTGATCCATCAGGGACCCCCACCTTGTCCTTGTTGCCCCTGCTTCATCATTGAAGACCCGATCAACGGGATTGAAGACCAGGCCCCGGCACCGCACATCACTCTCCCCTTAGTTGCTCGACACTGCTGGGTTACTATCGAGTGTCGAGGGTGAGACCTCTACAACACTTCTGATGTTAACCTGTAGTGTAGCTATTCGGTCGTGGTCATCGAGGGTGATTTCCTCCTTAACCACTTCCGATACGGCTCTGTCGTGCAACCCCTCAAGTGTGAACCTCGAGGGTGATTCCTCTACGTTCACCTTGATGATTACATTGAGTGGAACCCACCGGGGGTGATTCCTTGGGTTTTCCTCTTGATGTTTGGACACACGGATACTTGGACTTTACACTGTTACTTGGAAAGTGATGTGGAGACGGGTTGACCTGGAAGGTGCCCGTGAGATAATTACGAGGCGTGGCCGGGCATTCTTAGCCCTTGCCGCAAGTCCTCGAGACGGGGCAACGGGGTCACCTCTTTCGTGAGTCTCTGCTTGTTACCGCGCGTTCCTAATCCACTATGATTTGGATATTTGATCCGAGGGGCCTCTGGCCTGATAGCACTAACCATCACGTGGGCATAGTATGGGCGTTCTGTGTCGTATACATCAGCCAAAGCTTAATAGACGTCAGCGACTGAGTGGCGCGCGCCGGGTTGGACTGCGCAAGCGCCTGCCTTGTTGAAGGAGGTAGCTAGGTCTGCTCACCGGCCGCGTACGCAACGTGCAGGAGTTTCCGGGGAGATGGCCCATGACCCCTGGGGGCATAGGTTTAGTCCGGCGTGCTGACCTCTCTGTTAAGTCTAGGTCGGGTTGCGGCGTATTGTTTGGCCGAGGCCGGGCATGACCCTGGAAAGTGTGTCCGGCCGGAGTCAATCGAGCGTGGTGGGTAAGTTGGTGCACCCCTGCAGGGAAGAAAACATCTATCGATAGCCTGTCCTACGGTAACGGACACTTGGAGTTGTATCCCGATCGATACAACTAGAACTGGATACTTGTGATGAGAACTGGATGGTGATGAGGATTTGATTGTGATGATAACTGGATAGTATGGCTCTGGGATTGCTTTCTCGCAGGGAGTCGAGAAAGGATCTCTCGCCGAGGTTGATAACACTACTACTACTTTACTTTATGCTACTCTACTCCCTCCTGTTTGCTGCAAGATGGTGGTTTCCAGAAGATGCTAGTCTTCGATAGGACTAGGCCTTCTCGCTACTCTGGCATTTCTGCAGCCCAGTCCACATATACAGCCTTTCTTTGATAATGTTGCATATGTAGTGTAGATCCTTGCTTGCGAGTACTTTGGATGAGTACTCACGGTTGCTTTGCTCCCCCTTTCCCCTTCTTTCTTCTTTCTGGTTGATGCAACCAGATGGTGGAGTCCAGGAGCCAGATGCCACCTTTGACGACTGCTACTACACCGAGGGCGTCTACTATCACGTGACGGAGACCGCCGATGACCAGGAGTAGTTAGGAGGCTCCCAGGCAGGAGGCCTTGCCTTTTCGATCAATGTTGCTTTTGTGCTAGCCTTCTTAAGGCAAACTTGTCTAACTTATGTCTGTACTCAGATATTGTTGCTTTCGCTGACTCTTGTGTTTTCGAGCTTATGTATTCGAGCCCTCGAGGCCCCTGGCTTGTAATATAAAGCTTGTATTATTTTAATTTGTGTCTAGAGTTGTGTTGTGATATCTTCCCGTGAGTCCCTGATCTTGATCGTACACATTTGCGTGCATGATTAGTGTACGATTGAATCGAGGGCGTCACAATGCACACATGCACACACTTAGCATAATATCGAGACAAGAGGCACATAGATATAACAATGAACCAATTATAGAGCGATAAACCTTTTGATCAACCGGTTCACCATCTTTGGTCAAATCAAGATGTCCACTAGTAGGCATGGGTGTAGTCATACCTTTGCATTCTTGCATATTGAACTTCTTGAATAAGTCCTTGGTGTACTTCGTTTGAGAGACAAAGCTACCTTCCTTAGTTTGCTTGATTGGCAAACCGAGAAAGAATTTGAGTTCACTCATCATAGACATCTCAAACTTCTCCGACATTAGCTTTCCAAACTTCTCACTAAAATGAGGGTTAGTTGAACCAAATATGATATCATCAACATAAATTTGGCACACAAATAGTTCTCCATTAACCCTTTTAGTAAAAAGAGTAGAATCAATTTTACCAATTTCAAAGCCTTTTTCAATAAGGAACTTGGTCAAGCATTTATACCATGCTCTAGGAGCTTGTTTAAGACCATAAAGGGCTTTGTGAAGTTTGTAAACATGATTAGGTTTCTTAGGATTGACGAAGCCGGGAGGTTGCTTAACATAAACTTCCTCCTCGATTTTGCCATTTAGAAAAGCACTTTTAATGTCCATTTGGTACAAGGTGATATCATGGTGATTAGCATAAGCAAGTAAGATGCGAATGGACTCAAGTCTAGCCACGGGAGCATATGTCTCACCATAGTCCATACCTTCAACTTGTGTGTAGCCTTGGGTGACGAGACATGCTTTGTTGCGAACCACTTGTCCATCTTCATCTTGCTTGTTGCGAAACACCCATTTTGTACCAATGATGTTGTGGTTGTTGTCGGGCTTCTCGACCAATGTCCACACTTGATTTCTCTCAAAGTTGTGTAGCTCTTCATGCATAGCGTTTATCCAGTCCAGATCCTCCAATGCTTCTTCAACCTTCATAGGTTCAATGCTAGAGATGAATGAGTAATGTTCACAAAAGTTAGCTAAACGAGTTTTAGAGCGAGTGATTCTCCCGGTTTGGATATCATTATAGATTTGCTCGACGGGATGATCCTTAGCAATTCTTGCTCGAACTCGTGAAAGTTTTTGCTTGGGTTGGGGTGGAACATCCTCTTCATCTTGTGCTTCTTCTTGGCCTTCTTCATTGTTGACGTTGTTGTTCTCTTGTTGTGGTGGAGAAGGAGGTTGTGGATGTTCATCTTGGTGCGCTTCCTCGTTTTCTTCATCTTGGCGTGTCCCACTTGTGGATGCTTCCGTATCAACTCTTGGTTCACCTTGTTGTGAGGTAGAAGCTTCCACTTGGACGGATGAGGTACTCTCCTTCACTTCCGTTGGACGAATCTTGCCAATGGACAAGTCTTGAATTGCTTCCGATGGGTCTTTGTCTCCTACATCAATTGGCAATTGCTCTACTTGCGAGCCGTTAGATTCATCAAACTTCACATCTACCGTCTCTTCAACCTTTCGGGTGAAATTGTTGTAGACACGGTAAGTGTGAGAGTTTGAGCCATAACCAAGTAGGAAACCTTCATGAGATTTAGGAGCAAATTTAGAACGACGATGCTTATCAAGAATGTAGCACTTTGAGACGAATACTCGAAAGTATCCAACTTGGGGTTTGTTACCGGTGAGGAGCTCATATGCCGTCTTGCCGAGTAGCTTGTGAAGATACAAGCGATTTGTTGCATGACAAGCTGTCTCAACCGCTTCCGCCCAAAAGTGCTTTGGCGTTTTGTACTCATCAAGCATCGTTCTTGCCATCTCGATAAGAGTCCGGTTCTTCCTTTCAACAACTCCATTTTGTTGAGGTGTGTACGTAGCCGAGAACTCGTGTGAAATCCCTTCTTCGTCAAGAAAGGTGTCCACATTTGCATTCTTGAACTCCATTCCATTGTCGCTCCGAACCTTCTTGATCTTCACGTCAAACTGATTTTGGGCCTTCCTAGCGAGGTTTTTGAAGATCTTTTGGACCTGCGTTTTGTCATCAAGAAAGAACACCCACGTAAATCTTGAAAAATCATCAACTATGACTAGACCAAATGAGTTACCACCAAGACTCTTGTAGGCATTTGGACCAAACAGATCCATGTGAAGTAGCTCGAGTGGTCTTCTTGTGGTCATGATGTTCTTCGCGCGGTGACTTCCTCCAACTTGTTTCCCTGCTTGACAAGCACTACAAAGTCTATCCTTGTCAAATATGACATCTTTTATTCCAAGGATATGATCACCTTTAATAAGCTTATCAAGATTTCGCATACCAACATGACCTAGTCTTCTATGCCACAACCAGCCTTTAGAAGATTTGGTAATTAAGCAAGTTCTAGGTTGAGCCTTTTTAGTGAAATAAAAAAAATGTAAAGTTCTCCTCTACGTATACCGGTAAAGACCATTTTATGATTGTCTCTACGAAACACTTGGAAATCTACTTCAGTGAATAAGACATTGAAACCGAAATCCGCAAGTCTAGAAACTGAAAGTAAATTGTATCCAAGGGATTCAACGAGCATGAAATTTTGTATGGAGCTATCATGTGAGATGGCCACCTTACCAAGGCCAACCACCCTACCCTTTGAATTATCACCAAAAGTGACATATGTTCGAGGGCCGTTGTTTTCAGCAAGCTCACGGAACATATCTTTATCTCCGGTCATATGATTAGTACATCCACTATGAAGGACCCATTCCTTTCCTCCAGCCATGTAGCCGCAAAGATTTGCCATAAGACCAAAGTGTCTCATCGCATCATCAAGATCATGGTCACTATCATCATCATCATCATCATCATCATCCTCATCATCATCCTCATCCGAGTATTCATGTTCAACATCATCTTGTGATTGATCAATTCCTAAAGAGGGCAATTCATTAGATAAATGATCATTTCTATAGCTACCTTTATGAATTCTAATAGCTCTGGAAATGATATTGCTAATGATTCCAACATCTCCTTTGGCACTCGTAAGATTAGTAAGCTCAAATAAGCAGTCACCAAATTTGGGATCATCGGAACTCATCTTAATCAAAGCAATAGACTTATGGAGGATTTCATCTAGATCTTTCAAGGAGTAATTAGGAAAGAGTTCCTCAAGAAATTTCCATATGGTGTAGGCACACTTGAGGGTAGGCAAACATCTACTCAAGTTTCTAGGCAAGCCTCTAATGATGATCTCAACAGTTCTAAGATTGTGAATCATGTCAATATCTTCATCTAGGGTAGGGTGCAAAGGATCAACATGAGGTGCACAAGGGCTAGTAATGTGCTTGTTCAAATGATATTCATTGAAAATCTCAAGCATTTCATTTTTCCACTCATGAAAATACTCTCCATCAAGAATAGGCACTCTATGTCTAAGACTCCCCAAAGTAGACACATCCATCTTCCTCCAATGGTGTTTAAACCAAGGCAATGGAGACCAATGCTCTGATACCAATTGAACAGGATCGAGAAGAGGTGTCTAGAAGGGGGGGGTGATTAGACACTAAGTGCCAAAAGTTGCATTTTTAATATACATAAGTTTAAGTGGAGTTTAAGCAAAAGTTTAACAAACACAATACATATCAAGCAAGCATGCAATGAGTATATGAGCAGCGGAAAGTAAAGCATGCAACTTGCAAGAATGTAAAGAGAAGGGTTTGGAGCATTCAAACGCAATTGGAGATACGGATGTTTTTGTCGTGGTTCCGATAGGTGGTGCTATCGTACATCCACGTTGATGGAGACTTCAACCCACGGAGGGTAACAGTTGCGCGATTCCACGGAGGGCTCCACCCACGAAGGGTCCACAAAGAAGCAACCTTGTCTATTCCATCACGGTCGTCGCCCACGAAGGACTTGCCTCACTAGCGGTAGATCTTCACGAAGTAGGCGATCTCCTTGCCCTTACAAACTCCTTGGTTCAACTCCACAATCTTGTCGGAGGCTCCCAAGTGACACCTAGCCAATCTAGGAGACACCACTCTCCAAGAAGTAACAAATGGTGTGTTGATGATGAACTCCTTGCTCTTGTGCTTCAAATGATAGTCTCCCCAACACTCAACTCTCTCTCACAGGATTTGGATTTGGTGGAAAGAAGATCTGAGTGGAAAGCAACTTGGGGAAGGCTAGAGATCAAGATTCATATGGTTGGAATGGAATATCTTGACCTCAACACAAGTGTAGGTGGTTCTCTCTCAGAAAATGTGTATTGGAAGTGTAGGTATGTTCTGATAGCTCTCTCCACGAATGAAGAGTGGGTGGAGGGGTATATATAGCCTCCACACAAAATCTAACCGTTACACACAATTTGCCAAACTCGGTGGGACCGAATGGTTAAACTCGATTGGACCGATTCAGCAAACCTAGTGACTGTTAGGATTTTCGGTGGGACTGAGATGCAACTCGGTAGGACCGATATGGTTAGGGTTAGGGCATAACGTTATCTCGGTGTGACCGATTACACAAACTCGGTGGGACCGATTTTGGTAATAAGCTAACCAGAGAGTTGGTCAGGCAAACTCGGTGAGACCGATTACACAAACTCGGTGGGACCGATTTTGTTAATAAGCTAACTAGAGGGTTTGCATTGTAATCTCGGTAGTACCGATTGCTCAAACTCGGTGAGACCGATTTTGGTAATGGACATACACAGAGAGATTACAATCCCATCTCGGTGAGACCGAGATCCCTATCGGTGAAACCAATTTGCTGGGGTTTGTGGCAGTGGCTATGACATCTGAAACTTGGTGGCGCCGGATAGATAGAATCGGTGGGGCCGAGTTTGACTTTTGGTTTAGGTCATATGTGGATGTGGGAAGGTAGTTGAGGGTTTTGGAGCATATCACTAAGCACTTTGAGCAAGCAAGCCATTAAGCAACACCTCATCCCCTCTTGATAGTATTGGCTTTTCCTATAGACTCAATGTGATCTTGGATCACTAAAATAGAAAATGTAGAGTCTTGATCTTGAAGCTTGAGCCAATCCTTTGTCCTTAGCATCTTGAAGGGGATCCACATCCTCTAGTCCATGCCACTCCATTGTTGAACTTATCTGAAACATACTAGGTAAAAGTGTTAGTCCAACAAGAGATATGTTGACATTAATTACCAAAACCACCCAGGGAGCACTTGTGCTTTCACTGTCCCACATTGCCTGTGCCCACTCCATTCTTTTATTCTTCCAGGCTTCATTGTCAAATGCCTACACACCATGGCTGGAGCTGATAACATCGTCAGGCGTCACATCTTCCTCCTTAGGCACTAGCTCATCACAACCCCATTGCAGGATCCAGTTATACAAAATGCAACAAGCAAGAATAAGCTTAACCTGAGTGGGAAAGTGTGGATGGCTTTTGATCTAAGATCTTAAACCTGTTCTTTAGAGCTCCAAAGGCCCTCTTAACAGTAACTCTAAGGCTAGAGTGTTTGAGATTGAACATTTCCTGTGGAGTCCTAGGATAGTTTCTACCAGCAAACTCGTTGAGATGGTGCCTGGTTTTCCTGAAGGGTGGAAGAATACCTGGCCGACATGCATAGTCAACATCTCGCAGGTAGAACTTGCCATCGGGGATGTTGATGCCACCAGGACGACTCATACCGTCACTGAGAATGTTAGCATCATGTGCTGACCCTTCCCAGCCAGCTAGCACATAGGTGAACTTCAGATCAAAGTCAACAACAACAAGCACATTCTGCCTTGTGTAGTGCTTCCTCCCCCTAAATGCTGCAGATTATGACCTCAGGCCCTTTGGCAGTGACATGAGTACCATCTATTGCCCCATTGCAATCCTGAAATGGAAAATGAAGATTGTGTTAGTGCTCACCTTGAACAATTTAAGCATATCAAGCCATGAAGCACATACCGTCGGTGCTCACCTTGAAGTATGGATACCATTTTGGGCTAGTGCAAATCTTGGTAGGAGTCCGACAGGTTGGTGACTTGATCATCTATCCTCTGAGCTACGCAACAACATATATCACTTGCTTGAAGTACCTTGATATGGTCTCCATTGATCTCCTGAATGTGTTGTATATAACTCTGAACCTCTGGTTATGGCCAACAAAATGAAGGAACATTGCCACTTGCTCTTCCACACTGGTGTGGATGCTATCTTGTAGCAGCCCCTGCTCCTGAAGGTCTGGAAAAGTCTGGCAAATGGTGCTCTTTTCATTTGAAGCATCCACAAGGCCTCTGTGTCGTTGCAGTTGTAGATGTAGTTTAGATTGGCGATCCTCTCCTACTCCTGCATAAGCATTGAAGCATAACTGATGACAAGTATCTCACCATGATGAATAGCTCTCCTGTGCATATGAACATGAGGCATGCCTGAATCACAACTATTAGTGTTGCTGCCTGAACTACTAGCCTCATCCGTGCGTCTATAACCTAGTCGACATAGAGAGTCCATTGAGCAATGGGGAAATCGATCCTAACAACCAACCTAAGACAGGGGAGAGGGGGTGTTGCTTACTGGCATTGGAGATGAGGATGACGAAGGGGGGCCATGGCCGAGTCAAGGACGGCCCGACGATGGCCAACATGAAGGGGAGCACCAGCTCTTGTTGCCAGATAGTGCTGCTGACGCGCTCGCCGCTGCTTGCGCAAATTTGAGTCACCGACGCTAGTGGTGAGGCTAGAGTAAGTGGTTGTCCTAGAGGTAGTGGTGACCTAGTAATTTGGGGGGGGGGGGGGGGGTGAGGCTAGATTTGGCATCGTGCCGCCGCGCCCAATTTGCATCTCCCACCATCCTCACTCGTTTTTGGGTTGCCCCCCGCGCGTGCGAGCTTGCACTGCACTGAGCCTGGCTCACTGGAAACTGCCAATTCGAGGTTTCCAGCAAGCTAGGCTCTGGGCCGCTTTAAAGTTCATGCCCATGCAAGCCAACCCACCCCGTATGCAACCAAACACACTTTTCTTTGCCCAACTCGGCCAGGTTGGGCCCAATACGGGCAACCAAACATGTCCTTGTTCTATGGCTGTTTATACAACCTATATGTAAAAAATATTAAATAAATAATTTTTTGAAAAATGCTGAAAATATTTTTGAAATAAATTTGACCTTTGATTGTACTTGTAAAAAAATGTCAAAAAAGAATAAACCCCGTTGACTTCATTGAAATCAACAAAAAATTCAGCCGAAAATGGTGTGTATGGTGACTATAATACCAATATTATTTTTTTGCCCTAAAATTAATGGTGATTTTTTATTCATGAAAATTAATATACTACTAGTGTAAAAAAAGTCAATTTTATACTAAAAAAACTTCTAAACTTTTTTGACTTTTATAAATTATTAGTTTTCCCATGTTAGGTGTATTATACACCAAAGAACCAAAGGGTATTTCGCTATAAGAACGGAGGTTTATTTTGTATAGACAAGAGCCGCAAAGAACCAAAAACTATGTGCGATGAGGTTAGTTGCACAAGGCGTACTTTACGGAAAGGGTCCCCCCCCGCTTTATATTATAAAGCACAAACACCAAGCATCCAACAAGTCATGTTCAAACTACAAGCAAGTCTCAAATCATCGCTGGGGCACAACAAGACAAGCCCCAAAAGAGAAGAAAAGACATCTAATCAGGCTTAGGAGGGGGTGGCGGTGGCGGAGGAGCTAGTGCCGCGGTCGATGGCATCACGATTGCGCCGCTTGCTAAGTGGTCTCCATAGCTGTAAGAAGCCACACATTTTGTAGATTGAATCAGTCACACAACAAAGAATCACACGTTCGATGACTTGTTTATTGTGAGAGCACTAGAGGGTCCATGCTAGGGTACCCATAGCAACCCAGGTGGGTGCACGCCTAGGACCGGGGAGCCTACGAATCTCCCCGAATAAGTCCGGAAGGTTGTCGTGGCACCAAGTGCCCCCAACAACTTCTCGGAAGCAACTCCAAAGGAACTGCGCCGCCGGGCACCGGAAGAAGATGTGGTTATAGTCTTCTGGTACCATGCAAATGGGACAAAGGCCATCCATAGGGCCATTACGCTTACGCACCTCCATGCCCGAGGGCAGACGACCTCGGACCCATTGCCAAAGGAAAATGCGGATTTTCAAGGGGAGTTTAATCTCCCATATCACTGAGAGCTCCACTGGTCCGGGTGTGGGCACAATCGCCTGGTATAAGGACCTAGTAGAGAATCGGCCGCTAGGCTCGAGTCGCCAAGATAGCGAGTCGGGCTCGAGGGAGGGGGTGTGTAGGGCAACACACTCGAGCAACTCCTCCCATTGAGCATGTCCCACCATCCCGAAGGTACGACAGAAGGAAATCACATCCATATTAGCTAGAGCCATGGCCACGGAGAGTTGCAGTCGGGCACATATCGAGAACAACGCGTAGAACCTCTCCGCAAAGGGTCTCGCCCCGGCCCATCTATCAAGCCAAAACAGGTTGCCGACGCCAGAACCCACGCTAATGGAGGTACCAATACGCAAGACTGGCATCAGCCGGATATAACGCCCTCGATGCGGCTATATCTCCCACGTGTCGATGCACGACTTAGAGGCATAACCGCATCGAAAGCAATGTCGCAAGTGAGGTAATCTTCGTAAACAACCCATGTAATACATAAGGGAAAAAATAACATAGTTGGCTTACAATCGCCACTTCACACAATTACATGAATACATCATTACATCAACCAGTTACAATCAAGGCCCGACTACGGAGCCAAAATAAAGAGCAACCCCAAATGCGACAAGGTCCCCTGATCGACCCCAACTGGGCTCCACTACTGATCAACTAGAATGAAACAACACATAGGACAAGATCTTCATCGAGCTCCTCCTTGAGCTTGGTTGCGTCACCTGCACGGTTCAACGGCACCTGCAAACTGGTTTTGGAAGTATCTGTGAGTCACGGGGACTCAGCAATCTCACACCCTCGCGATCAAGACTATTTAAGCTTATAGGAATGGTAAAAGGTATGAGGTGGAGCTGCAGCAAGCGACTAGCATATATGGTGGCTAACCTATTCACAAAAGAGAGCGAGAAGAGAAGGCAAAGCACGATTGAGAAACTATGATCAAGAAGTGATCCTAGAACAACCTACGTCAAGCATTACTCCAACACCGTGTTCACTTCCCGGACTCCGCCGGAAAGAGACCATCATGGTTACACACGTGGTTGGTGTATTTTAATTAAGGTAAACTTCAGGTTTTCTACAACTAGACATTAACAAATTCCCATATGCCCATAACCGCGGGCACGGCTTTCGAAAGTTCAAATCCCTGCAGGGGTGTCCCAACTTAGCCCATCACAAGCTCTCATGGTCAACGAAGGATATTCCTTCTAGCGGGAAGACCCGATCAGACTCGGAATCCCGGTTACAAGACATCCTCGACAATGGTAAAACAAGTCCAGCAAAGCCGCCCGATGCGCCGACATCCTGATGGGAGCTGCACATATCTCATTCTCAGGGCAACACCGGATAGGTCAAGCTACGAGTAAAACCAGCCTCAAGTTTCCCCCTGCAGGCTGCCCATTTCGAACCAACACTTAGACAAGCACTGGCCCGGGGGGGGGGGGTTAAAATAAAGATGACCCTTGGGCTGGCCTAACCCAAGGGAAAAAGAGGCTAGGTGGCGAATGGTAAAACCAAGGTTGGGCCTTGCTGGAGGAGTTTTATTCAAGGCGAACTGTCAAGGGGTTCCCATTATAACCCAACCGCGTAAGGAACGCAAAATCCGGGAACATAACACCAATATGACGAAAACTAGGGCGGCAAGAGTGGAACAAAACACCAGGCATAAGGCCAAGCCTTCCACCCTTTACCAAGTATATAGATGCATTAATTAAATAAGAGATATTGTGATATCCCAACAAGTAAACATGTTCCAACAAGGAGCAACATCTCCATGTTCCAACAAGGAACAAACTTCAATCTTCACCTGCAACTAACAATGCTATAAGAGGGGCTGAGCAAAGCGGTAACATAGCCAAACAACGGTTTGCTAGGACAAGGTGGGTTAGAGGCTTGGCTCAACAATATGGGAGGCATGATAAGCAAGTGGTAGGTATCGCAGCATAGGCATAGCAAAAGAGCGAGCAACTAGCAAGCAAAGATAGAAGTGATTTCGAGGGTATGGTCATCTTGCCTGAAATCCCGCAAGGAAGAAGAACGAGTCCATGACGAAGACAAACGGACGTAGACGAACGGGTCCTCACAAACGCGACGTTACCGGAACCAGCCCGAAGAAGCAACACCAGAAAGAAGCACACAACATAGTAAACAACCAACACACGAACATGGTATGATATGCGGGATGCGGTATGCGATGCATATGCATGATTTGCAAAGGAATGATTGAACCTGGCCTAATCATGGAAATCCATGAGTGCCACTGGAAAGGTGAGATGATTTCGGTTGAAATCGATATAAAGATCACCGGAATCGGATGCACGGTTTGGAAATGGCAAGCAAAACAAATATGGCACCGGTCTGCGATAAACAGCAAGTAGCCATCTAAATGCAACAAGTTAAATATGCTACATCACTCAAACATGGCAACAAAATACATGACAGGGATCCATTCAAGAAGCTTAACAAAAGATGAACACTGAGCTACGGCTAATTCATCAATTAACAGGTTCAAACAAGCATGGCAAAAGTGCAAAAGATAACAGGTTTCAGACTTAGTTAAATTAACACAAGTCTGGAATTTATCATCAAGAAGCACACTTTAGAGCATGAAAACTACATGTTACAGGAACTTATAATGGCAAAGCAAGGCATGGCATGAAGCTACTCAAAGCACTTAACAAAAGTCCCTTAGAGACCGTGAGCCAAAAGGGATCAGAAAATACTATTGCAAGCATGTGAACATGGCAAAAACATAAACAGATCTCAGACTTGGTGAAAAACTGGAGCATGCAAAACAGTTAACGAGTAGGCATGTTTACGAGCTCGATGCACTCACTACAGAGGATGGCATGACAAACTAAGCATACACCCATCAATAATACATGGCATAAAAGCTAGACATGGCAAGAACAAGAACATAGCATGCACGGATCAATAGCAACATCCTCGGCAAAATCGCTAACAAGTCAACAATCTGCCTGGATTCATGAAATAGTGAAAGTAGAGCTCGATTGACTCAAGCTAGGGTGCTCCATAAATGCAAACAAAGACATTGATGGATAGAGCTCCACAATGTTAACACAACATCCTTACTGATTATCCTCCAAAGAGGCACGGATCACTAGGAAACAACATGAACATATGTCATAACGACAAAATCAGGACAAGGACTGTGAAACTCTAAGTCCCTGAAATCAGCATTACCGATTACGCTACTTTGCAAGCTTGTGCTAGTCACCACAAATATCAAAAAAATACATGGCAAGCACCTCTGTAAAGATGGCATGGCATATAACAAAACACATGTAGAGCTCAGGGGCATATCATGCACACATTAATCATGGCAAAAATGACAAAATGCCATTTGCTGAAATAGATATGACAAAATACTCACATAGCCCTCTTCCAACAGCATTTCGTGCATCAAGATGAGCTCAAATGAAAATGATTCAATGAGATGAAATGATGTACTCGTCGAGTCAAACATTTTGATATGCTACACGCGCGAATCGGACCTACAGATGCGGAGTTATGATATGATGAACATGGGCATATGAATTTGGAAATTTCGGGGACGTAGTGAAATATCATCACCTCGGAGCAAAAGTCAACGGCGGCGTGGATCTCGTCGGAAAGTCGCCGGAGACGACGGCAGAGGTCGAGGGAGAGGTCGGGAAGGCCGGGGAAGGACGGATCCGGGGCGCCCTCGACCGGATCTTGCCGGATCCGGCGTCGGCGGCGAGCGGGGCAGCCATGGCAGGGGCGGTGGGCGCGCTCGCCGGCCGGAGCAGTTGCTGGCGACGAAGGGGCGGCGAGCTCGATTCGGTTCGAGCCCTCGCATAGGGAGGTGCTCGGGCGAACGGCGGCCGGGTTTCCGGCGAGCTATGGCGGAGGCGCGGCGAGGCGGTGGGGCTCCGGCGAGCTGTGGTGGAGGCACGGCGAGGCGGCGGTGTTCCGGCGAACTGGCGCGGCGGCGGAGCACGACGGAGCGGGCGGCGGGGACGGGCGGCGCGCGGGGCGCGGTTCGGGCCCGGCGCAGGCGCGTGCGGGCGGGCCGTGGGCCTCGCGGGCCGCGGCGGCGAAGGGCGGCGCTCGGACACGTGGCGTGCACCGATTGGTCCAGTGCGGCGATGCGGACATGTCCGACTCAGGATGGACATGTCCGACGGCAGGAGGTGGAAGAAGACAAGAGTTTCATCCGAAATTTCGGGGAGATGCACATATATATAGGTAGAGGGAGCTAGGAGAGTCCAAAAGAGGTGCGGTTTTCGGCCACGCGATCGTGATCGAACGACCGAGATGATAGAGGAGGTTTATGTGGGTTTTGGGCCACTTTGGAAGGGTGTTGGGCTGCAACACACATGAGGCCTTTACGGTCCCTCGGTTAACCGTTGGAGTATCAAACGAAGTCCAAATGGCACGAAACTTGACAAGCGGTCTACTGGTAGTAAACCAAGGCCGCATGACAAGTCTTGGTCCAAACCGAAAACGTTTAACACCCGCACACGAAAAGAGGTAGAAAAGGGACATCGGGTGACATAGGAGCGCCGGATTGCAAAACGGACAACGGGGAAAATGCTCGGATGCAGGAGACGAACAGGTATGCAAATAAAATGCACATGATGACATGATATGAGATGCATGACACGCAAGCAATGACAAGGCAACAACAACGAATAACTGGAAGACACCTAGCACATCGGTCTCGGGGCGTTACACCGGATCACCGATTGCCAGAATTGGGAACCTCCAGTTCTAGCGGCAAACGCCAGAGGCTTCCCACGTAGGTACTTGGAGCGTATAATCTCCAGGCACAGCCCACCATCACTAGTATAAATGTGCCATAGCCATTTGGAGAGGAGAGCAATATTCATCCACTTGGAGCGTATAATCTCCAGGCACAGCCCACCATCACCTTGGTCCTTGGGCTTGCAAATCTCAGACCACTTGACCATGTGGTACTTCTGTTTATTGTTTTCTCTGGCCCAGAAGAATCTGGAGAGAAGTTTGGTGACCTCATGATGAAGGGATTCATGTAAACTATAGAATCCCATAACATACATTAAAAGGCTAACAAGGGAGGAGTTCATCAGGACCACTCGCGCGGCCTTGGAGAGCCACCTCCCTTGCCAAGGCTCCATCCTAGGTTGGAGCATGGAAATTATTGGGTGGAAGTCTTTCTCCTGTAGACGGGCGTCACTAATCGGCATGCTGAGGTAGATAGTCGGGAAGGATCCCAAGCGGCAGTTCAAGCGGTTAGCAATTCGTTGGGCTTCCTCTGCGGAGTACCCAAGTGAAGGAAATATGCCCTAGAGGCAATAATAAAGTTGTTATTTACATTTCCTTATATCATGATAAATTTTTATTATTCATGCTAGAATTGTATTAACCGGAAACTTAGTACATGTGTGAATACATAGACAAATAGAGTGTCACTAGTATGCCTCTACTTGACTAGCTCGTTAACCAAAGATGGTTAAGTTTCATAGCCATGAAGAAAGAGTTGTCATTTGATGAACGGGATCACATCATTAGAGAATGATGTGATTGACTTGACCCATCCGTTAGCTTAGCACTTTGATCGTTTAGTTTACTGCTATTGCTTTCTCCATAACTTATACATGTTCATATGACTATGAGATTATGCAACTCCCGAATACCGGAGGAACACTTAGTGTGCTATCAAACGTCACAACGTAACTAGGTGACTATAAATATGGTTTACAAATGGCATGATCTCAGATTCATAAGTTTGTATCCATCAATTTGGATTTTCAAATATTTGAAACCACTTTATGTTGAAATCCAATGTATGCATTCCTCGCTAACTGTCTCCAATTAATGTGTGTTTCATGCGTTCTTTTTTTACTTCTCAAACATGTATAATGTGTTCCACACACGCAGCATATAGTGTAATCCTGTTTAGACATTAATTGCATATAAACCATGCATTGTTTGTAATTGAAGAATCTATGGATCACCAATATTGATAAACTATATAACATTACAGGTGTGCCCAAATGCAAATGAATATGCATGTTTGATACACCAATTTGCGTTATGATATTATCGATGTCGTGATCTCCAGTTTAAATATTTGAATCCCCTTTAATCTAGATATTCGTCTCATATAGCTATCACTCATGCTTATATAGGACTATCTCTCTGGACCTATAAGCGTTCATCGTCTCTCAGGTATCTCTCATGCTACCTGTATGTCGACAATGATCTTTTATCTTCGTAACACACTGATGGTACTCTCTCCCTCGACCTTCATCACTCTATCTCTCTCTAAGTATATCTCGCTCCCTGCTATGTGTCTCTAACTATGATTCTCCATGTGGAATCTCTTTCTCTCATACAAACACAAAACTTTGTCTCCCGGGGTCTCATTTCTCTCTACTATTCCCATGTGTGCCACTCGCACACCCCTCATACAGAGATGTCTTTCGCTCCTTAGATGTGAGAACCTACAACTCTTCCTCTTCAAAATCTCTTTCTCACACACAAACGCAAACTCTGTCTCCCAGGGTCTCATATTTCTCTATTGTTCTCTTGTATGTCACTCACACACATCCTCTCTCCCTAGAGATATCTTGCGTTCCCTCGTATGTCTCTCTAGCTATCACTCTCGTTGTGAAATATCTTTCTCTCTCGCAGACACAAAACTCCGTCTCTCCGGATCTCATTTCTCTCTGATATCTGTTTGTATGTGACTCACACGCACCCTCTCTCTATCTCTCTCACACCCACACACATAACCCAGCCTTCTGATCCACTCGACTCCTATCTCTAACGCACACTAGCTAGCATCTTTATCTTTCTATTTATCTGTTTCTCCATCAACCTTCTTTCTCGCCCTCACTCTTGATTCCTATCATGCACACTACATATGTTTCTCTCTACATGCAGTCAAGTGCCCTCTCACACACACATATAACTTCACCCTTTGAACCACCCGACGGTCATCTCCAACACCCAAACTAGCGGATGTCCCTCTAGCTAGCATCTCCATCTCAGTATCTATTTGTAGTTTCTCCGTCAACATTTCTTTCTCGCACGGAGTCTTGCTTCCTATCACCCACACTATATATGTCTCTCCATACATGTGCATTTATAGGTTGGTCTCTTTTGCACAATCGTTGCGCCTCACTCCCTCTGCTCGCCATAGATGCATGCTCCAGCCCACGCCACTATCTCTTAAAGACAAAAACATATGCTCAATTGTCGGGACTTCTTCCATGCATTCTCACATGCATGCATACTGTCATACCGATCCGTCTCTCCCATGTCGTTGATCTTATGACTTATGTCTTCTTTCTTTTATCTCGATCATGCGCGCGCACACACACATCCCACGTATACATGTATACCTCTCACACATGCACGTTCAAGGTCTCTATGTCTCCATACGTAGTTAATTACCCTCAATCCTAACGCCACATCAAAACGTTCTCCTCTTTTGTGCACATAACTTCCGCCTGGATGGGTAAAACACACACTCACACTTAACAATCTCCTTCTAGCTACCCCCCGCCTCTCACTCTTTTCCTATATCCCCGAAACCAATAAGACCATCCCTTAGTTTAATTCCCGCCTACATGCACCATCGATATATAGTAGTCTTCCTCGGTGTCTCTCAAACAAACACGTTCTCTCGAAGTCGACTCCTCTCACGCGCACACACCTTCTCTTCCCTCTCTACGGGAATTTTCTCTCTCGCACCCCATCATTGGTGGCCTCTGCCATACACATCACCTCTCTATGATGAAAGCCATGCACACTTAAATTACATCCGCCATAGAGGACCCCGCGACACACACACACACACAAACACACACACGCAAGCACGCACGCCCCCCCACACACACTAGGACTCCATCTCTCTCCCTCTCTCTCACACACAAACTAAGACTCCATCTCTCTCTCTCTCCTCTCTCTCTCTCACACCCCCCCCCACACACACTAAGACTCCATCTCACACACACATGCTCTAGGCGGAGCATTTGTTCCTACCACCCTTCATCCAACCTTACCCGTATGATAAACAATCACCTTTATTTACTTGCATAACATGGACAAATTCCACTTTACTTTAGTAGTCAGCAAACTTATCATCTGTACCCTTATAAAAAACGAGTTGGTGGTGATGGTGTGCCTGCCATCTTGTAATACAGACCGTATGATCTATATCTGAGGATAGAAAGCAAACTATGATAATTTTACAAAAGATATCGGCACCTCTCTCCACATCATTATCTCCCGCAACCTCATTGCTCAGCAATTAGAAAAGGAATAAGTCTCTGGAACAATCTAGCATGCATGGTGGCCGCTGCCGCTTGCCGGCGCCGTCCATCCCCATGCCTCCGCCCATTCCGACCACCAGTCACAACCACGCTCCACTCCTCCTCGCCTTATCTCTCATCTTTCATTTTTTCGATGACATTCTCGAGATACCAATTTTTCAATAAAATTCTTAAGATATCATTAGTTTTTACACATGGGATTACTCTTGCATGGGTCAATCACAATAGGTGTTCTGTAAAAAAATGCATATTGATGTTCCGTGCAATGCACGAGAATCTTGCTTGTAATTATACAACGCAAATCACGAGCAGGAAGTGATATTTTTTGACACAACCACGTTAACATGGCCACGTAAATCACTAGCTAAAGTAAATACCATTATACTTATATCCAGATGCAAAAGGTTGAGTACATGTCCAAAGAGTAGAGTCGCACACACGCACTCTGTCTCTCAGAATCTCTCTCACACACACACCAGTTACGTGACACCCACTTAAGCAGACACGTATGTTACAATTTGTGCACCCGCGAGTACACGTGATGCTGCGCATTTATTTAAGCCGGAAAGCGAACCCAAACAGTAGCTGCATTCATTCCCCTCCTGCCGCCTCTTCTCTGGTCGCCATCGCCCGATAGCCATGGGCCGGCCGAAGGTAACAACATACACCATACTTCCGCCGGAGTGGCGCTTTAATATGGAAATTTTAGTGGTCATGCATGCATCTTTTTGTGCTAGCACTCCTATATAAGGGTTGACCGGTCGCTTCCCGCGGACGTGCGCGGGTGGTGGAAGAGGAAGGAGAAGGGAAGCGGGCTGTGGAGTAATGTTTTTTACCACAATTTCTTAGGAAACTGAGTGTAATAATTGAGTAGTTTTGCAAACTACCAGTACTACACCTGAAACGGTTCAAAACCTATACTCCCTTGCCAGCGCGCGCTTCCCGCTGAAACGGTAAGCGTCGCCCTGGAGCGTCAGTGCCGCATTAATGCCCGGCCAGAGCGGAGGTGACCTCTCACTAGCGCCAGCTTTGAAGTGGCGCGACGGCCGAGAGAGCGCCGCTTCCCAGTGCACGTGACTGCTTCGCGTCGAGACTGGCCATAGGCCTTGTTTGGATCCATGGGTTAGAGTTAGTTTGAGCTAGTTGGGGCTCAAATAGCCCTAAACTATCCAAGCATGAGGGTTTAAATTGGAGCAAGTTGCACCGAACCCACCACAAAAAACTGTCCCACCCAAGAGGTGCTAACTGGAGATAGTTCTCATTGGGACCACTGAAAAATCACTTTTCTCTCTCCATGAAGTGCATTTATTGTCAATCTAACCCTGTCACCCAAACACCTCTTTGGCTACAGTTAGTTCAGGGTTAGTCATGAGTTAGTCTAACCTCTAGCTAAGTTAGAGTATCAAACAGGAGCAGTATAGGACATTCAAGTTGCTCAAAGCATACAGGCAAATTCGTACGTGAAAGGATTTTTTTCTTTTTGAAAATGGAACGTGAAAGGAATTTTTTTAGAATGCTCTTGGCATGTCGCTAACATGTGATAGTTAACTGACCTCAATAGACGGCAGAAACGCCAGCCTGCCGCACTTTGATAGAGATGAGGAGGGAGAAGAGATACAGGCTGCTGGATTACTAGAGATAGGTGTCGCACGGAAGCCAAGAAATATGGTGATAGCGTGGGTTAGCCATGTACTAGTATGATACTACACTGGGCTATCGTGTTTCGTACTCTTCCAGTCCACTTTGGAGATGATTGGTTAATTTTATATCGCTGAATAATATTAAATATTATGAGTGCAGACGCTCCACCATGAGGTTCCTTAATCCTTCTCGGTCGTCCGGAATCTATGTTCTTCCACTCTATTTTTTTACGTGAGCTTTGTTCATCCTTTTGCCAACACGCGAGACATCTAGCATCAAGGTGCACGTGTTATGCAAGGATCATTCCATCTATATGAAGAACACGTGGGACTGGAACTACGAGACGAACATGTACCCAGGAGTGGACGTACGAACCTGAGTAATGTAGTGCAGTAAGTGAAGTAGAAAGGCACAAATGGTATGAACATGCGTGGCATATAGGGTGTGTTTGGTTGCGTTCTCGTCTCAGCATAGTTGTTCCCTCTTCATGCATGCTCAACTCAACACCCCTCTTCATGCATGCTCTCTTCATGCATGCTTCTAGTGTATTTGTGCTAAACTAGTGTGGACTCATGCACCCTCCATACACTCTACCAAACACCCAAAAGTAGGTCGAGAAGGGAACTCTTGGGCGGCATTTGTCTCTTACTACGTACTACCACTAAATGTTGTACGTGCAATGCACGGTGATGTTATGGAGTACGTGCCTAAGTACTCTACTACTACTATATTAGTTGGAGGCACATATTAACTTTTATATTTGTTTACGTGTATGTGCCCCGAGACCTTCCAACTAGACGTGTCTTTGTCTCCAGGTCGCACTTTGCATCGTTCATACCACTAAGTATTACTACGTGTGGTCTCCGACCCAGAAGTGGAAGAAGTGGAGACGCTCTACCACGCTGTTTTTTTACGCTGGGCTCTACCACGCTGTTCATGTCCCACTCCTTTCGCTGACGTGTGGGACATCCAGCACGTGCCGTGTTTGGCACCCTTCATCGTAAGAGTTGAAACACTAGAATTCATCAGAAATAAAAAATAATTATAAATCGGCAGTGATACTATTTTTTGCGAACCAATCAGCAGTGATACTATACCACGCGGTTTCCTTGCTCCTCGATATCGGAAAGAATACTTCCGTTCGCCAACATGTGGGACGTCGACCATCCTGGTCCACTTGCCATGCACGCAGAACTCCAAGGGAGTCACCCAGCTCGTCGCGCCGCAGTAACAATGACTAATGAGCCATCAAATCACATGCCCACTTCCCACTTTGAAGTTGCTTGGACGAAGGAACCATCATGACTTTGTTGAATTCCGCTTCTTGAAGAAAACTACTGTACCAGCAGTACTGCTAGCTACAGTAGTTACTCCAAGAGAGGCCTCCTTTCGTTCATAGGATAGGAATATGAAAATCATAGGAAGTGAGATGACATGCATCTCAATTCCTATAGAGAAAGAGATGCCACTTGATGCTTAGGATAGGAATTTTTCCATTTAGTCTAGGCTAATGTACTGGTAATTTGCTCTAAAAACTACAGTTGTAACTAGTAGTACCGGTACAATCTCGTACTCAGACACACACACACAGACACACTAACTACTAGTACTACTACTTCTCACATGCTGGCCAGACGCCGTCATTCTCCTTCCCGGCTTTGTCGGCGACACCCCACTGTGCTTGGATCTCCGCCGACCTCTCCGCAGCAGCGCGTGCGTCCTTTTCTTTCTTGCGGCGGCGGGCCTCTCTTTTCTTGAGTGATTTCTGACTTTTCTGCTCCCTCTGTGCGGCTTTGGCTGCCTCTTGCTCTACCGCCCATTCGGCCTTGGCATCTTCAAATTCCTCCCACATAGTTGTGAGGTCGCGAGCGGCGATGAACTCGGCACGACGAGATGCCATCGCTTCCCTACCATTTTGTGTGCGGTCGTGGGCGGCGAGGAACTCGACGCGGCGGGATGCCATCACTGCCTTACCGGTTAGTGTGCGGCGCGGTGGCATGAACGACGCTTGGTGAGAGCTCTGGGGTGGAGTGGCTGGACAACCATATAGTGCATTGGTTTGTCAAGAGCTCAAGGAGAGAAGACGAAGCAAATTTGGATTCCCCTTCAATCCTGGTCATTTATTACCGAGTAAAATGCATTGGCGGTCATCGAACTTGTCTTGATAGCTCACTTTGATCATTGTATACGAGATATGGTGATTATACGGTCACTGGCTCAGCGTATAGCTCCGTATTTTTCTGGTTGACCAGTCGAACAGTCCGCATGTGCCTCATCAGCTCGTGTTCTTTATCTATCTACGCGGGCCTACCTGTCAATGGAGAAAGAAATACTATAAAAACCTTCAACTTACTGCTCCTGCCTTTGCATCCATGACAGGTGGGCCCAACAGGTGGTTGGCCCTCTTGTCATGCAGCCAAAGGCAGGTGCAGTTAAGGCACCGGAGCTCAGTCCGCGAGGGAAAGGGCGTTTTAGTAATCAAATTTCTCGGTCTTGTACGAGTTGACGAAGATAGGGGTTGCTTGCTTGCTAGGGTTGCTCACTACGTATATATAGGCCGGAGCCTCCGCGCTTGCTTGCTAGGGTTGCTCTATTCACACACTCTCATCTTCTCCAGATTTAAACAAGATAGGGGTAGTAACACTGTCTTTCTCCCTTCAAAAAACACTGGCTTTCTATCCTCACCACTGGTTACAGATCCTGACGTATCCCCCTCCGCCGGTGAAGGGGAGGAGGGGCAGCGTTTAGGCCGTCGTCGACAGCGAGGGAGGAGACCCACTACCGGCCGCACCATTATCTCTGGCCGAGCGCCGACGCGGGAGGTCCTCCGATCCCTTTGTCGTTGCCTGTGGGCGGATCCGGCCTCCCACCGCCAACCTATCCACATCCCGACGACCTTCAGGTATATCTTCGTTCGAAACCGCCTTAGCTCTACTTCCCCAGCTTGCTATGTCGATGCATGTGCATCATTTTCTACCTCTCAGCCCCTCTCGATCGGATGGTCCAACGTCACATATTTTTTCTTCTATTGTTAGAGGTAAAGCTACTTCATGGAGTCGAATCTTGTACTCCCTCCATCCGAAAATACTTATCATTGAAATGGATGTATCTAGATGTATTTTAGTTCTAGACACATCCATTTTGATGACAAGTAATTCCGGACGGAGGGAGTACTTGGTTCAAAAAAGAATTAAAGTGGGGGTGGGGGAATTTAGTATGTACATCGGGCTTGGTACAAACAGGAAGGAAAGGGGTGAAAGTAGTATAGACTGGTCATCCAACCGGTCTCTTGGTCAAAAAGGGAAATATAGGGGTAACGCTGTACACAGTGGTATGACCAGGACTAGATTTGCTATCCACACATAGGAGTAGGTGGCTAGAGTGAACAAAAATGGGACCAATCCAGATATGTTTCTTGGATGTTTGTTTCTCGGGGCAACAAACTATGAATCACCACTTTATGCCCATGTTTACGTACATGGTGCTGGACTGCTGGTGCACCCATTGTTATAAGCCATGACAAGTTTAGCCAAATGTTTTTGCCTGTAATTGTTTGAGACTCTGACTGTTTCCTCTGTGCCTTTTTGTGCAAACAGGGATATGCAATTCACGTGGTTGCTGTTGTGACCTTTTGGTGCACTGCATAAAACTCTTCTTAAAAGAAGTGACTTTTGTGCTGTTTAACTGGAATGTCAGAATGGAACAGTTGGTTCATTTTGGTGGAACTGCACAAAGGGAGATCTGTGTTCCAATCTACATCATCCATATTGGCGCCATAACCTTCCTTTAGGTAAGAATGATATTTAATGCATGTGTTCATCTCTATTTTCCGACCGCCATGAGAAAATAATGCTATTTTTACTAGTACACTTGTACTCCCTCACTGACAAAACCAATTCTGAATTAGAAGGCCAATCATATACTCGGTTTCACCAACTGGTGAGGAGAAAGAGAAATAGAGCATGAAGAGGAAGAAGAATAATAATAAACACTGCCAAGGCGATCTTGCTGAAGCCAGAGGCCTCAGTTGAGGCCATTCAAGGGCTCCGGTAGCGACTACCTTACATGTGAGACGATCCTCCAAGGAGCCCTTCCACTTCTGCTGTCTCACTTAATTAATTAGGAGTACTTAAGTACCACTAATTTATTACTGCCTAATTTTCCTGTTGGAGTTAAACAAATCTTTCGTAGGACCCTGTGCTGAATCATGTACGTGTGTATGTTTGTCTATGGAGGTGAATCATGTGGTGGAGCAGGGAGGGAATATTATTAGTGTCATGACATAATAGTGCTATTGTTTTGCATGTCAATTTATTGCCATTGGTTCAATGAGGCAATGTTTTGCGTATTGTCCATCATGAATTTGATGCTACTGGTTGAGTAATATGCTAATGTCTTCCTATCCTTTCTCACTAAGCTAATGAAGGTTTCACCTTGTTCCTACTTGTGCAAACATGGATCATGTTGTGCCAATCATACATTAAATGGAACTACACAAGACAATACAATGAACTGTATCCCAGCCAGTGCTTTAACTCTGCTGGAAGTTCTTGATAATCTTTCGATATAATATTAGCACTGGTAAACAAGAGTGATTTCAACCATACATTTGAAGTGCACAAAAATATATACTATTGTGTGATTCCAGTGAGTGCTTTATCATCTCTTATGGGACTACATGAATAAGCTTTTTTTCTCAGGTTGGTACGGGCCTAAGGCCTTCATCCATATTAGTTTGCTGTCATCTCTATTTGTATCGTGCTCCTCTCATGAGAAACTCCTTTATCTTTGCAAGTTAAAGTTTTGCAACCTATGATAAATGGCAATGCTTTGAGTGTTGAGTTGAGCTAATTGGCATTGATTAAATAAACTAATACCTCTCTTTAAGCAAGACTACTATGTTGCTAACTTTACCCATTAAGATAATGAGGGTGCTTCTATTTGTTAGTGTATGTTTCATAAACTAGTCCCACTATTACAGTAATCTCACTCTCTCAATATATGTGCCAACAGGGATGCTCGATTTTGGTGGAACTGCACAAAAACTTTGGTGCTTCATTGCCTCGACAGCTTCCGTCCTTTCCCTGTCAGTCGCTAAACTCCGCATGCTTTCTTCCTTTGCTGTCAGTCGCTTGGCTTATCTCGGCTTCCAGTCAAAGGAAATAGTAATTGATATGCTACCTCACACAGGTTGGTACTGATCTTTATCCTGATTATTGTGCCTGTCATATGTATTGGTAATTTGGTATTGTGCTACTGTTTGCCGATTTCATAAAGGAGTAATTTGGAGCCTGAACTCGCAGGCAAATCATTACATCGGGTGATTTCAGTAGAACTGCACAAAATGATCAGATGGACAGGTACTTATGCTGCTGCTATGTACTCCAAAGTTCACTCAGACAAGCATCGATGTTGACAAGAAGTGCCTATATTCATTCGAGTATCAACCGGCGTCAACCAATTGTCAAACTCCAAGTGTTAGGAGAGTGAACGCCAAAAATATTGCTTGGTGCATAGCCCAGAAAAACGCAGTCCAGTCTTTGGTCCCAACTTGTGCCTTTTGGTTATCGGCACATATGGTAGCGAACTATATGGCATGGAGTCTAAAGATTCTAGACAAGTTGGTTGACGCGTATATTCATCTGGCACTTAATCAGTCTGCACGCCAAGGATGCTCCATTTCAGTTGAACTGCACAAAAAATTTGGGTGGTTCATTTTCTCAACCGCCTCCTTTCTCGTCTTCAATGTAGAATTTTGGCGAGATACATGACCAAGATGACCCAGTAAACTGGTTGGATGAAAGTAGTGGCCAAGTTGCTCAAACCTCCCTCGGCACGAGGCCACTATTTGAGGATAAACCTACAAGCAAAGTTCAGATTGTCTGTGCTGCCTCTTATGTACTCGAAAGTTTACTCGTACAAGAACTAATTTTAGCAAGAAGTACCTCCGATTGAACACCATTTACCAGTCTGTACCCTAGGTAATTAAAGTTCGTCCATGGATCATATTGGTTGTGATCTCAATCATTTGGATGCATAAACATACTGAACATGTGTATATCTGAATCTTTTTGTAAATTATGTATGAATATTGTCGTGTGATCTATCAATCATTTGGATGCATAGATATGCTGAGCTTGTGTATATATGAATCTTTTGAGTTGTTGATTGTGAATGTTGGCTATGGATATGAACGTGTCCTATGAACCTGAGTTTGATATGAATGTTTACCTTTTCTGTTGTATTTGTGTGTGAACTTGTTAGTATGCCTATTGTGGGGTATAAAATGCAGGTCTCTTATAAAAGTAATGCCGTGTCCAATTTATGTTTTCCCTTCTAACCACATTATATATATTTATATTATTACTATTATCGTATATTTTATAGAGACTTATATATACATTATAAAAACATCCCAACTTATAAAAGTAAATGTTTAACGGAAGTTGGCAAGGAAAATCCTGGTTGTTTTTGACTCACAGGCAAGGAAAATCCTGGTGATTGCGTACAAAAGCTTGCGAAGATTTTAAGGACCAATTTAATGATAACGCGCTCATTTTTATTTTGAGCAATAACTCGCTAATTTCTTAATTATATATATATATATATATATATATAATGTGCCTCTCCGGTTTATTCTTTGATATTAATTGCTCCTTCTAACATAACATTATACTCCCTCCGTCCGAAAATACTTGTCATCAAAATGGACAAAAAGGGATGTATCTAAAACTAAAATACATCTAGATACATCCCTTTTATCCATTTCGATGACAAGTATTTCCGGACGGAGGGAGTATATATGATGAGCCCACCTAATACATGTATTTCAAGGAAGTGCAAATGGGCTGGGATTTCTTAGAAAATATAAATGGGCCTGATTGATGTGAAATTATTTGTTCACCCAGCCCAGCAAATGGACTGTACATTCTAGAAAACATGGGCTAAATATATGCCACATTTTTGCAGGCTGACATGTGGGCCAATAGGTCGAAGCCTACGAAGGGCGTTGTCAACTTGGTCAACAAATGATTGTGTCATCCACAGCCATTGGATTTATATCCAACGGCCGGCATGCACCTTAAATATCTTGTC
Organism: Triticum aestivum; assembly: GCF_018294505.1. Classification (NCBI taxonomy): domain Eukaryota; kingdom Viridiplantae; phylum Streptophyta; class Magnoliopsida; order Poales; family Poaceae; genus Triticum; species Triticum aestivum. The sequence goes on along the minus strand of NC_057797.1, from coordinate 117,352,814 downwards.
TTCTTCCTCCAGCGTCGCCGGGACCGCCTGGTTCGGCCTCCGGCGGCTAGCGGCTCTGCTTAGCACGCATCACTGCGAAGCGCTACCCCACCGCCAGTCAGGCTATCCCTCCACCCCTCGACACCTCCTGTTATTCTCCATAGACTACAGCCCCACGCTGCAACAGAACCAGTCATAACCCTTCTCCTCCTCTCAATCTGCGACTCCACTGTCGCGTTTTCCCATCTCTGAGTCGTTCCCGTCCGCGGCCTCACCATTTTCCACCGCCTCGCTGCGTTCGGTGCGGCATGGTCAACAAACGAGAGTCATCGGAAGAGGACTTTACGTGGAGAGCCTGATGGCTGGGACCCACGAGGTCCATAGTCGCACGCAAGGAAAGTTCCTCCTTATTAAGCTGAAAAAAAATGTTTCCTCCACCTGACAGCTGGGACCCACCGGCTGTATCTTCGGACGGAAGGAAGTGCGTCCTTGTTTTGCGAAAAAATTATTCATCCCGTTGACAGCTGGGACCCGTCAGATTTGGTGACTGACTTGTGGGCCTACTAAGCGGACGTGTACGCACGGCTTTGTCAACTTAATCAACAAATGATTCTAGCAGCTGGACCATTGGATGTTAATCCAACAGCTGTGCTCCTTCTTCAACCTCTGTTCTTGCTCCTGTCTCCCGTGGGCGGCACCGCGGCTGTGCTGCCGCGCACTCGAACCAGTGAAGTTTCCCAATCCTCTCCATCTGCGACTCCACTGCAGCTTAATAAATAGTAACGTCTTTGGTTTTAGCCTGGTTTTCCGTAGATTAACCAGGCAATTCTCTTCTTCTTAATTAATTGACGAGGCAATTCTTTTGCCTCCGTTTCGAAAAAATAATAAATAGTAACGTCTAACTGAGCCAGTTAGTTAGATGCGTACACCTGGTGTACTAGGATCTTTATTTAGTTTGATGCATACACTTGTTCTTTTTTGGTAGCCCTTTTGTAATGATGGCTGATGTTTGGTTTAGAAGAGAGAGCTGCGTCTTCACTCTTCTGGCCTGCTTACTGCTTCTGTTGCACCCCCAGCCCTGGTTGCTGATGCTGCTGTTTTCAATGTACAATCAGTAGTATATTTCGTCTGTTGGTTGAATAAATGTGTTGTTAGAACGACAAACACAATGTTTTGGAAGTCGTTGCACGGTTCGATCCTTTAGTGCCCCGTACCGTACGTAGCGCATACTATTTATCGTACGGAACACATTTTTTTTGAAACTCGGAACACATTTTCCACTTGTTGATAACATGCAGCCCACTGATGAAGGCCCAATAGAGAAGCCCATAATTAACTGGAAGGGAGGCTCTCACATGAATCCGGCCCAGGTACATGCTCATGGTCCCCTAAACATAAATAAGTAAATAAATAAATAAATAAAGCTAAATGCTGATGCACCAGTTCTTTGGGAAAATAGGTAGCCCAGTATTTCTTTTTGAAGAATACCCAAGCTAGGCCTATTTGTTTTCTCCGAATTACTGGGCTGCAAATCTTTCAAGACGAGGAGGGATGCATTCCGGCCTGGCTTAAGAGTATGGTCAATGTCTGTTAAAAGTAATATCAAAAGGGGTTGAAAATTCCAAAAAATTTATAGCAAATGGGATATATGTTTCTTTTTTGTTTTTGTTCTTCACTGATATCTTATACGTATTTCATTGGATTTAACATGACATAGTACTAATTTATTTTTAAATTTGTTTTAGTATGGCTATTAATTTTTGGATTAAGAATATTTCATTCCCCAACAAATATTTGCGAATTTTCAAAATTTCCCACATATTTAGTTAATTTTTTGACCCTGGTACTGACCAGAAAATGGCCAGCAATTCTAAAAATGGAAAATGGGCTGCAATAAATTCCATATGAATTAGAAAATGAGTAAAAGTTATAAAAATAATAGCAAATGGGCTGTACACGCCATAGATTTCGAGGCTGACTTGTTTACGCAAGGCTTTGTCAGTGAACACATGATTCTAGCAGCAGTTAGTGTTGGATGTCCATCCAACGGCCGACATGCTTCTTCAAACTCTGATCTTCCTGCTCCAGCCGCCTAAACTAGCGCCGGCGGGACTGCCTGCTCCCTCCTCTTGTGGCCCGTTGTGATGCCGCGCAGGCTTCCCCGGCCCACCCTACTCCCTCCGCTGGCCTGGCCGCACGCAATCAACTGCCTCCTTATTACGCGAAAAAAAGATTCCTCCCACTGACATCTGGGGTGCACCGGTTGGGAGGCTGACCTGTGGGCCTACTAAGTTGACGCGTATGCTGGGCTTGTCAACTTAGTCAACAAATGATTCTAGCACCAGTAACCATTGGATTTGAATCAACCAGTCCTACTGCTTCTTCAATCGCTGCTCTTCTTGCACCAGCCGCCCAAACCAGCACCGAGGAGACCGCCTGCTCCTGCCTCCAGTGGCCGGCTGTGCTGTCGATGAGGCCTCATCGCCCCCTACTACTCCCACCGCTAGCCAGGCCCTGCGGCGGTGGCAGCCTCACACCGCAGCCGAACCAGTGAACCCTCGTACTCCTTTCCGCGTGGGCATCCACTGCCGCGTCTTCCCCGGCTGCGCGTCATCCCCGTCATAGGACTCGCCGTCGTCCACCGCCTTATTGCTCTCGGCGTGGTGTGGTCAACATGGTCAACGACATTCCATCAGAAGAGTAATGTACGTGGAGAGGCTGACAGCTGGGTCCACGGCCACAGCCCAGTTTTTTTGTGATTTGCCAAGTAAGTCGCTTTGTCAGGACTATTGGGCTGCAAATCTTTCAAGACGAGGAGAGCTTTCATTCGGCTGGCCGAGAAAATGGCCCATCAGTAATGAGAAATGGGCTGTACATTTTTAAAACACATCAAACCGACAATTAGTTTCAAATATCTTTTTTTCATTTTGAGATTTGAAATTACATTAATTTTTATGCGTGGAGAATTTGTTGGATTTTATATTGATATACATTTATTTTTAAAATCAGTTTGAATGTGAGTCAAAATTTCGGGATTAAAAACAGTTCGGACCGCACCGAAATATGCAAAATTTCGTATAATTTTTTAACTGTGGCCACAATATGGGCTGTAATGCTAACAAAAAGAATATGGGCTCCAAAAAACTTAATAATTAGCAAATGGGCTGTAAATTATTAGAAATAATGGGAGATGGGTTGTATGTTGTTTTCCACAGATTTGAGGCTTTCCTAAAAAAAGGTTGACGCACAAGCAGTGACTGTTGGATGGCCATCCAACGGCCGTCGTGCTTCTTCAATCTCTGCTCTTCCTGCTCCAGCCACTCAAACAGGCGTCAGCGGGACTGCCTACTCCCTCCTCCCCATGGCCGGCTCTGCTGCTGCGCAGGCCTCACCGCCCCACCGTACTCCCATCGCTGGCCTAGCCATCCCTCCACTCACCCACACCTGCTGTTATTCTCCGGCGACGGCAGATGAACCAGTAAACCCTCGTACAGTCGTACTCCCCTCCGCGTGGGAAACAACTGCCGAGTCTTCCCTGCCTCCGTGTCGTTCCCTTCCTAGGCCTCACCGTCGTCCACCGCGCTGGTGCTCTCGGTGCGGCCTGGTCAACGTGGTCAACGACCGACATGCATCTGAAGTGGACTTTACGTGGAGAGGCCGACAGCTGGGTCCACGGCCGCACGCAAGGAAATGCCTCCTTATTACGCGCAAAATAATGATTCCTCCACCTGACATCAGGGACCCATCGAAAGGGCCTCTGTATTTCGCGAAAAAAACGTTACCGCCGCTGACAGCTCGGACCCACCAGCTATATCTTCGCACGCAAGCAAGTGCCTTCTTATTACGCACAAAAAAATAAATAGTCCCCCTGTTAGCTTGGACCCAGTATAGTGGCAAGCTGACTTGTGGGCCTACTAAGTTGACAGGGACGGAGGGCTTTATCAACTTAGTCAATATGCACGATTCTAGCTCCAGTGACCGTACGATGTCCATCCAACGGCCGTAGTGCTTCTTCAACCTCTGGTCTTCTTGCTCCAGCCGCCCAAACCAGCGCCGGTCGTGCCTCGTGCTCCTGCCTCCCATGCCCGGCTGCGATGCGGCGGAGGCCTCACCGCCCCCTACTACTCCCACCGCTGGCCAGGCCATCCCTCTACTCACCCACACCCCCTATTATTCTGCGGCGACGGCAGCCTCACACCGCAGCGAACCAGTGAATCCTCGTACTCCTCTACGCGTGGGCATCCACTGCCGCGTCTTCCCCGGCTCCGCGTCGTCCCCTTCCTAGGCCTCGCCGTCGTCCACCGCCCTGGTGCTCTCGGCGCGGCGTGGTCAACCTGGTCAAGGAACGGCTTCCATCGGACGTGGACTGTACGTGGAGAGGCCGACAGCTAGGTCCACGGGCGCAGCAAGGAAGCGCCTCCTTATTACGTGCAAAATAATTATTCCTCCACCTGACAGCGGGGACCCACCGGACGGCCACCGTATTTCGCCCCCTGACTGCTGTGACCCACCAGGTACATCTTCGCACGCAAGGAAGTGCCTGCCAGTCGGGACCCACCTGGTCGAAGCGTACGTAGTGTTGTCATTCTGGTCGCGAACGTGTACGTACATATATACTGGTGGATGTAGAGGCACGCACTTGTCGTAGTAGAGGCGGCCAGGGTGCAAGAAAGAAAATACAGCCACGTATGTGTACATACGGGCGGGGTCTCGAACGCCTACTCGCGCATACGTACGGCCAGGGCTCGTGTACATGGCTGGGTCGGAACGGAGAAATAGCATCGTCGCCGTGTTCATGGGGAGGCAACGGAATGCGTCATGTTCATTGTCAGGACCCCGATTCCAAGTCACATCGATCTAGCCGGTAACACCTCATATCACTTTGCGGCCTCACGCACGCTATTCCCACGGGTGTCTCCTTACCATGGCCCGGGACCGTTTGCGCCTTTTGGCTCACGTATATGATAGTGTCGCTAGCATCCATATGACAGAGAACCCGGGCCGACATGGCTAGTCGTGAACCCAAAGCGGCACCAACCTATGGGGACAGGCATACATGAATCACATCGAGCATGTCGGTCAGCAGCGTGTGAATCCGGTCTGTAGCACTAGGCTAACAGGACTCCGAAAACCCGGGCTGTAACAGGCTAGGCAGGACGCCTGATGTCACCATGTGACATTTCCCCGAAGGGACACACACAGGAACGAAGTGAAACACATGCCAGCCAGTCAAGTGTCCTGAGCAGTAGTGCTGGGCTAGCAGGACTCCGGTGAACCGGGCTGTAGCGGACTACTATGGCTCATGGGAGCACTAGACTACATTTCCCCATAAGAGAGGCTGCCAAGGATAAACAACTAGATTGTCGGATCCCACACATACCAAGCATTTCAATCATACACACAATATGCTCGATATGTGTAAATACAACATGGCATCACAACATAACTCTACGACTCAAGTATTTATTCATTAGGATCCGAAGAGCTTGATATTACAAACATGGGTCTCATGACCCAACATTCAGAGCATACCAGACAAAGCACATGCGGAAGCTTAACATGTCTGAGTACTGACATCTACAAATGAAAAAGGCTGAGAAGCCTGACTATCTACCAGATCCTGCCGAGGGCACAAGATCGTAGCTGAGGTAACAAGCTAAATGTCGAAGTCCACGTGGAACTACTAGCGAGACTGAAGTCCCTCTACAAAAACATAAATTAAGCAAACGTGAGTACAAATGTACCCAGCAAGACTTACATCAGAACTAACTACATATGCATCGGTATCAACAAAGGGGTAGTGGAGTTTAACTACAGCAAGCCAGCTTTGACTCACTGGCTAACCTGAACTACGACTGCAAGCAACTCTTTTGAGGTGGTGCACACGAGTCCACATATTCACCATATCAATACACCACTATGGATCCGCTCCCGTCTCCCTACGAGAAGGACATCCATAACACTCACACTTCTCTTGCGAGTTTTAGAGTATCCACTTTCACTTGTCTATGAACTGTACAGGCAACCAAGCAGTCCATTACCGCGGACATGGCTATTCGAATAGATGATGTTAACCCTGCATGGGTGTACTTCTTCACACACGCTCTCACCACTTACCGTCGTATACATGACATGTACTCAGCAACCTTAAAGCGGAAGCCCAAGGAGGGTGTCTGCCACGGCCTACCTAAACACTCAAGTCTCTAGTCCAGGTTTATCGCCTATCTAGGTTCCATCCACAGGGAGTCCGGCCGAGGTTTCCACATACGGCCCCGGACAATGTGTACAGGGTTTCGAGACACCAAACGGGCGCCCGGCATGCCCGGCCATGGTGTATCTACCGCATCATAGCCCACCCCTAGGGTCAGCGCTACGCACGGCCGCCAACACATATCCAATAAACACCAGAAACTAGTTGCAACTCCTGGATAGAGTACTAGGGTGATTAAGAAGCCGAGAGGGTCCATTGGTTTTGGGCCTAATGTATGGTAGTAACTGATTCTTAAATCACACATAAAGATCTCGGTGCTTAAGGATGGTTCCAATGAAACAACCCACCATGTACTCCTACATGGCCTCTCATCGATACCTTTACCAAATCGTCTTCAACACACTTAGCTCACACACAGTTGGACATGTTCACAACTTTCCAATTCATCCCCGATGAATCAGACGTGACACAACTCTAAGCAATAGCAGGCATGACAAACAAGCATGAATGAGTAGGCACATCAGGGCTCAAACAACTCCTACTCATGCTAGTGGGTTTCATCTATTTACGGTGGCAATGACAGGTCATGCAGAGGAAAAGGGGTTCAACTACCGCAACATGTAACAGTTGAATCGTTGTTGTCCTAATGCAGTAAAAGAGAGCAGGAGTGAGAGAGTGGGATTGTACCGGAATGAACAAGGGGTTTTGCTTGCCTGTCACTTCTGAAGATAGTATAACTCTTCATCGGTGTCATCGAACTCGTTGTGGAAACACGTCTACTGAGAGGGGACAATTACCGGCAAGGGAACATAAACAACATTCAATTAATGCAATGCACAAGCGAATGAATGATATGACATATTAAGGTACTGAATTGACCTAATGCAATATCTAGCCAATTTAATTGAAGTGGAACTCAAACAAGATCAAATTCCAACTCCAAATGTTATTTCATAAATTGCCCTAATCATCATTTGTCCTATTCATTGAGGTTAACTTGTTCAAACATGCATGATCATGGCATAAACAAATTCTTCATATTTTTATAATAATTTTTCATATATAAATTATTTCATTTGGAGTTACGGTTCAATTTCTATGATTTTTAGAAGTTTAAACTGTTTTATGGAATTTCCTGGATTATAAAAACGCCAGAAAACATTTACTGTGTCAGCATGATGACAACACTGCGTCAGCAGGTCAACTGGGTTGACCCAGGTCAAACCTGACGTGCGGGGTCCACACGTTAGTGACACATGGACTAATCCCGGTAAAACCTAGCGCTGACTGGGGTTTGACCAGTGGTTGGGCCCACTGTCAGTGCCTATCAGGGGTGCTTAGCTGGCGGCGGTTAGCACTAATGACGTCCACGTCGTTACGCCGGAGTTTGGCCGGCGACGACCATCGAACGCGGCGGAGTTTGCTCGGAACTCGCCAGAGGCAACGGATCGACGTGCATCTAGGGAGACCAACAGGAGGTGCGGGGGTGGCCGGAGTTCGCTGGAGGGGAACCCGCAGCGGCTGCCGGAGTTCGGGGCTGGTGCAGGTTAGCGCTGCGGTGTGCTAACGAGCGAGGAGATGGGCTAGCAGGGCGCTACGCAATGCGGGGATCAGGTTAGGCGCGCCGGGGTGACCTAATGGTCACCGGAGCCACGCCGACGACGAGCTCATGCGGCGGCGTGCTACGGCCAGCTACGAAACGACGCTACGGCGAGCGGCAAGCCACGAGGTTAGGGGCAAAACATGAAGAAGCTCACGGTGGGTCGTATGAGGTAGACGACGAGCTTGGGGAGGCGGAGACGGTGGCGAATCAGCGCGTGTGGCTTCCGGCAACCGAGGAGGAAGAAGACGAGGCATCCGGTGATGCAGGCCGTCCCAATGCTCGGGACCAGGGTGGGGCAGAGTGTCAGACGATGCCAGAGGCCATGGACAGCGCGGGGAGGCGAGGGGAGCACGGTGGACGTGGCAAACGGCGTCGGCGGCGACGAGCTCCGCTCGGGCTGCACGGGAGAGAGAGCAGAGGAGGGGGAAAGGTCGGGAGAGAGTGAGAGGTTTTCAAGGGGGTCTGTGTCGCCCTCGGGTGCCTCCAGCGGCGAGCAGGGAAGCAGGAGGTGGCCGGCGTGTGCTGGCGCGTGGCGGCCACGCGCGCGCTGTCCTTCTGTCAAAGGAGCAAGAAGACCGGGGAGCCCCTGGTGGGCCGGGCCACTTCTGCCAGGTAAGGCCCAGGTGAGGTGCACAGGTAACCTCTCTCTCTCTCTCCTTTTATTTCTGTTTTCTATTTTCTGTCTGTTTGTTTTGATTTAGTAGGGGTACTAAACCAATTTATTTGCTTCTGTAAATTATTGTATGGACTAGAGATATTATTCTAGATCCCCACAATAATATCCACAATTATTGGGCATGTATTTCTTTTATAACAGAAATAAAGCCAATTCAAATACATTATGATTTAATTCAAATGCCCAAAATAAATATTTCTGTGACTCCAAAACTATTGGTTTGAATTTTACCTCCTACCAATATTTTCTTAGAGTAACAGGAACATTTCCTTGGACTCATTTGATGAGAATTAAATGTTGATTATTTTTGAACTGATTTATGAGGGTTTCAACAAACCTCAATTCAACTTTCTAAAATTTTGGCCATGATGCATGAGTGCAGATGCAACTATTGCACTCAGTTATTCTAGGGCTGTGACACTCACCCCTACTAAACAAGAATCTCGTCCCGAGATTCAAATCGTGAGGTAAGAAGACAGAGGGACACAAGCTAACATGATCTTCTTGATCCAACTGCCCTTCTTAAAGATGTCGACTCCTTGCATCATATTGATCTTGGCATATTTGCTTGCGGGATCTCCACCCAACACGAGGACAAAGAGCAAGATAACTCTATAGGAATCGATCTTCTTAAAGACCGAGCAACTCACGATCAACTCACGGAATGAGACGTTGAACATCTCTTGAGATGAGACACAAAACACACCTTAAAAAGGATGGAAGAAACAATTGACGAGGGTTTCAAAGTAGCAAGGAGAAACTGCCATGATCCCATTATGGGACACGTCGGGGGAGGTGACTCGTAGGATTATTCCCTTAAGTGGCAAAAGGAATTACTTTTGATATCTAGATCATTGAAACTCTTTACACCAGCCTAAGGAAAATCACAATTGATCGTTTGAGGGAGTTCGGAAGAATGGCATACTCGAACTAGGATGGATGATGTGGACTACCTTGTTGAAGACAACCCAATGGATGAATTTTTTGCTTATCATCGGAAATGGTTGGGACCCATGGTAGGACCACTTCTGAAGATGATCTGACCAGAAATTACCGAGGAGTGTAGTCCATGGTTGAAAGGAACAATGGGGGTGCAAGCTAGGAACAAAATTCTAATGCTGGGAATGGTTCTAGTAACTGGGAGAACTCAACAAAAGAGAGTGATTCCATCGTTAGAAAAGTTATGGCATCATCGAAGAAACCAAGAGCGGATCCCAATTAATGCCGACGATAAATTCTAGTGCTTGCACGTGCTCTCAAGAACTTGAGCATTTCCATATTCATCAAGGTTTTACCAATATCCGTGACAAGGATCCTGGCAACACAACATACCACCATGATGGATATTGGTGGAGGATGCAGATGCAAACGAAGATAACACTTTCTCAGATTTCACCTTAGCGAGGCCAAGGGGACAAAATCTGGATAATCGACCGAGAGACATTTAGCACTCCGCTTCTAATGTTCTCCTTGATGTGCTAGTGCAACCCATTTATTAAAATGGTTTGGTACCTAGGACATCAAGTAAAAGGTCGGACTTCGGGAGCACAAAAATCCATAAGGAACAACTATTGGAGTAAACCCTACAAAATCCTTATGGGGAGGTGGCCAACTTCTTCAATCAAGATACTACAATAATAGGTCTTCCGTCTGGGTGTGTCAGTCATGACATCCACTTTACCGGGTTACAAAGGGACCAATAATATAGCTCTTGGAAGACGTTCCAACCATCATATCTGCCTAAGATTCTGATCTGGTTGATAACAGGATATTCCAGATTCACCGAGTCTAGAAGAAAATTTGCAACACAATTCGACGAGATGGCGTTGCGAGATTCTCAAGGAATGAACTAAGATAGCAAGCTCCAAAACATGAGCCGGTTCTACTAAACACATGTGAGCACGCTGTCCTAGACAAGCATGACCACATAATAGTTTTATGATAAAACACTACCGAGTTCAGGTGGGGAACCATCATGTAGGGTAACGAAGTCTTGTGCATGACCTAGGATTTGCACAACAACTCCTTTTCCTTGAACAAATCAATCAGTGGCTTGGTGTGCTAGGGACACATATATGACGAAGGTTGCAAGTCTCCGAACCACAGAATACTTCGCACATATGCATGACCGATTTGGGATGATTCCAAAGGAAGCAACATTGACTTTCTCGAATCCACAGCGGTAACTTGCATCAGATGTACATGAATTAGAGGAAGTCACTACTTCCATCCAAACATATGCTTCATGAACGGAACATGAAGGCATTGTTACAAAGTTTCCAACACTAGCTTAATGTTTAACACGGATCATGGGGGAGACAAGATGCTGCTGATGGGCTCAACAATAACTCATCACAATTTCCATATCACCGTACTTCCACCATCGTGTGAACACGGTGATAGCATTGGCCAGACCAAAGGATGTAACGGTGTATGCTTGAGGGATCAACCACGAGTAAGACAACATTACAAATATCGTTGGTTCTGATTTGATTTGTTGATAGCCCATACTCAAATCAAAGTTTGGACAAGACAATAGATCCAACAACTGATACGAGGACCAGTTGATGAAGATATCATCTTTCTTCAACACACACAAACACAAAGATATCCCTTTGGAGATGAGCTAAGCGGAACAAGCTTTCATCTTCCAACTCTCCAAGTTGTTGTCTGGCTCAACCAACAAGCTCAGGGATATCCAACACAGATTCTTGGAGGATGGCTGGTTCAGTGAAAAACCAACATGATCACGAACTCAACATAGCGGTCAGGGAACAACCTGGTAATACTTCCGAGAGGATATTCGGAACATCACGAACCACTGATATGTCTCTAAGCTCGAGAACAATCTTGCTTTTGAGGGCAAGATGATATAGCTAAATAAGAAAGGGATTGATACAATCCTAACTCTTGATCGAAGAGTGTACCAGAAATGAGGACAAGGTAGCACAACCAATCCTAGTATAGTGATTTGATAACCAACACGCTAAGAATGATATTAATGTCCATTAACTACCAAGTAATACAGTTGCTAGGAGTATTGATTTCACACACCATGATTCCTTTGTCGGCATTCCAGTTGCGACAACACGACACCGAGGAATGAAACATGATGGCAAGAAGTATCACTGCATAAAGAATTCATGAGAGATGGTGCAATTCTCATGACAATCCTGACATAAAGAGGGTAATACTTCAGGGTAGAACAGAATCAAAAGCTGGATTGGCATTTTGATCTGCGGAATACAACTGCTTTGACCCAATCTTAGATATGGATGAGGTACTGGAGTTTGTTTCTCCTAGTCATTCTGAAATAGAACGGCTCGACGGACCACAAGAATAATAGGCATCGATGAACACGAATGCACAACTATTACTGACTATCAATTGATAGATGAAGGTCGGAATATAACTGAAAGGGGACAACTCAAAGAACATCTGATTTTTTTTGAGTTGTCGATTCATGGATTAGCATGTCGAACCAAGTTCAACATGTTTCTTCCGGATTAAACCCATGCAGAAAAGGAAGGACTGGCAGATTAACAACACAAAATCGAGAACTCGCCAAGAGCACTCTAGTTGTGATCTTTCGGTTCAACGAGGAACTTCTGCCATAAGTAGTTCATGGTAGTTGGAAGAACGATGTACCATGGACCTCGAGGACTATCGCAAAGGTTACTAATATCCTAAAGGAACTACCAAACACTATCAACACGAGGTAAGTAGAGTGAATCTTGGGTCAAGAACCCAGGAGTAGAATACCTACTACTAAATGGCACCACGAGATGCTTTCGAGAATGATGGCCAGAATCATCACACTGGGATACAAAGCATTGCTAGATTACTGAGAGGTTCTCTAAGATAACTAGGGTCATAATAATAGCTCCAACATAAATACTGAGGCAGTGGTACCTCAACGCACCGGTTAGTGTGGTTAATCTGGCCCAAAGGGACATCGGGAACGGAAGGAATGGATTTGCAAATGCATCAGACTATGTAGAAACCTAGGATGACTCGAACAGCATAACAGCTGTAAATGCTCAAAATGATTTGAGACATCCTGCAAAATGGTGGCATAACCACTCAACATCACAATATCAAAGTTCCGAGGCCAGCTATGACATATGGAAGTAGTAGGAACTGAACTGAGGCTTGAACTCAACAATCCTAGGCAACTACGGTTTAGTAACACGTCATCCTGAGAGATAGAAGAGAAGCCTAGTTCTTAACCCCCGTAGAAAAGAAGAGGTTGACTCAGAGCAGAAGGCATAAGGTAAAGGAGTAAAAAGAGCCTTACGTTCCCATCCACAATCAATTCCCTTATATAACTAAAGCATTTCTAGACTCAACTTCGACTAGCTTGGCTTGGTAATCCTACAGGCAGTCAGGCTCTGATACAAAAGCTGTCAGGACCCCGATTCCAAGTCACACCGATCTAGCCGGTAACACCTCATATCACTTTGTGGCCTCACGCATGGTATTCCCATGGGTGTCGCCTTACCATGGCCCGGGACCGTTTGCGCCTTTTGGCTCACGTATATGATAGTGTCGCTAGCATCCATATGACAGAGAACCCGGGCCGACATGGCTAGTCGTGAACCCAAAGCGGCACCAACCTATGGGGACAGGCATACATGAATCACATCGAGCATGTCGGTCAGCAGCGTGTGAATCCGGGCTGTAGCACTGGGCTAACAGGACTCCGGAAACCCGGGCTGTAGCAGGCTAGGCAGGACTCCGGATGTCACCGCGTGACATTTCCCTGAAGGGACAGACACAGGAACGAAGTGAAACACATGCCAGCCAGTCAAGTGTCCTGAGCAGTAGTGCTGGGCTAGCAGGACTCCGGTGAACCGGGCTGTAGCGGACTACTATGGCTCATGGGAGCACTAGACAACATTTCCCCATAAGGGAGGCTGCCAAGGATAAACAACTAGATTGTCGGATCCCACACATACCAAGCATTTCAATCATACATACAATATGCTTGATATGTGTAAATACAACATGGCATCACAACATAACTCTACGACTCAAGTATTTATTCATTAGGCTCCGAAGAGCTAGATATTACAAACATGGGTCTCATGACCCAACATTCAGAGCATACCAGACAAAGCACATGCGGAAGCTTAACATGTCTGAGTACTGACATCTACAAATGAAAAAGGCTGAGAAGCCTGACTATCTACCACATCCTGTTGAGGGCACAAGTTCGTAGCTGAGGTAACAAGCTAAATGTCGAAGTCCACGTGGAACTACTAGCGAGACTGAAGTCCCTCTGGAAAAACATAAATTAAGCAAATGTGAGTACAAATGTACCAAGCAAGACTTACATTAGAACTAACTACAGCATCGGTATCAACAAAGGGGTAGTGGAGTTTAACTGCAGCAAGCCAGCTTTGACTCAGTGGCTAACCTGAACTATGACTGCAAGCAACTCTTTTGAGATGGCGCACACGAGTCCACATATTCACCATATCAATACACCACTATGGATCCGCTCCCGTCTCCCTACTAGAAGGCCATCCGTAGCACTCACACTTATCTTGCGAGTTTTAGAGTATCCACTTTCACTTGTCTATGAACTGTACAGGCAACCAAGCAGTCCTTTACCGCGGACACGGATATTCGAATAGATGATGTTAACCCTGCAGGGGTGTACTTCTTCACACATGCTCTCACCACTTACTGCCGTATACACGACATGTACTTGGCAACCTTAAAGCGGAAGCCCAACGAGGGTGTCGGCCATGGCCTACCTAAACACTCAATTCTCTAGTCTAGGTTTATCGCCTATCCAGGTTCCATCCGCAGGGAGTCCGGCCGAGGTTTCCACATACGGCCCCGAACGATGTGTACAGGGTTCCGAGACACCAAACGGGCGCTCAGCATGCCCGGCCACGGTGTATCTACCGCATCATAGCCCACCCCTAGGGTCAGCGCTACGCACGGCCGCCAACACATATCCTATAAACACCAGAAACTAGTTGCAACTCCTGAACAGAGTACTAGGGTGATTAAGAAGCCGAGAGGGTCCATTGGTTTCGGGCCCAATGTATGGTAGTAACTTATTCTTAAATCACACATACAGATCTCGGTGCTTAAGGACGGTTCCAATGAAACAACCCACCATGTACTCCTACATGGCCTCTCATCGATACCTTTACCAAATTGTCTTCAACACACTTAGCTCACACACAGTAGGACATGTTCACAACTTTCCAATTCATCCCCGATGAATCAGACGTGACACAACTCTAAGCAATAGCAGGCATGACAAACAAGCATGAATGAGTAGGCACATCAAGGCTCAAACAACTCCTACTCATGCTAGTGGGTTTCATCTATTTACTGTGGCAATGATAGGTCATGCAGAGGAAAAGGGGTTCAACTACCGCAACATGTAACAGTTGAATCGTTGTTGTCCTAATGCAGTAAAAGAGAGCAGGAGCGAGAGAGTGGGATTGTATCAGAATGAACAGGGGGTTTTGCTTGCCTGGCACTTTTGAAGATAGTATAACTCTTCATCGGTGTCATCGAACTCGTCGTCGAAACACGTCTACTGGGAGGGGACAATTACCGGCAAGGGAACATAAACAACATTCAGTTAATGCAATGCACAAGCGAATGAATGATATGACATATTAAGGTACTGAATTGACCTAATGCAATATCTAGTCAATTTAATTGAAGTGGAACTCAAACGAGATCAAATTCCAACTCCAAATGTTATTTCATAAATTGCCCTAATCATCATTTGTCCTATTCAGTGAGGTTAACTTGTTAAAACATGCATGATCATGGCATAAACAGATTCTTCATATGTTTTGGATAATTTTTCATATATAAATTATTTCATTTGGAGTTACGGTTGAATTTCTATGATTTTTAGAAGTTTAAACTATTTTCTGGAATTTCCTGGATTATAAAAATGCCAGAAAACATTTACTGCGTCAGCATGATGACAGCACTACGTCAGGAGGTCAACTGGGTTGACCCTGGTCAAACCTGATGTGCGGGGTCCACACATCAGTGACACAGGGACTAATCCCGGTCAAACCTAGTGCTGACTGTGGTTTGACTAGTGGTTGGGCCCATTGTCAGTGCCTATCAGGGGGTGCTTAGCTGGCGGCGGTTAGCACTAATGACGTCCATGTTGTTACGCCGGAGTTTGGCCAGCGACAACCATCAAACGCGGCGGAGTTCGCTCGGAACTCGCCAGAGGCGACGGATTGACGTGCCAGGGGCACCAGAGGATAGCCCGTGCCCGTGCACATATAGGGAGATCAACGGGAGGTGCGGGGGTGGCTGGAGTTCGCCGGAGTGGAACCCGCAGCGGCTGCCAGAGTTCGGGGCTGGTGCGGGTTAGCGCTGCGGTGTTCTAACGAGTGAGGCGATGGGCTAGCGGGGCGCTACACGATGCGGGGAGCAGGTTAGGCGCGTCGGGGTGACCTAATGGTCACCGGAGCTACGTCGACGATGAGCTCAGGCGGCGGCGTGCTACGGCCAGCTACGAAACGACGGCTACGACGAGCAGCAAGCCACGGGGTTAGGGGCAAAACGTGAAGGAGCTCATGGTGGGTCAGATGAGGTAGACGACAAGCTCGGGGAGGCGGAGAAGGCGGCGAATCGGCGCGTGTGGCTTCCGGCGACCGAGGAAGAAGAAGACGAGGCAGCCAGTGATGCAGGCCGTCCCAGCGCTCGGGGCCAGGGTGGGGCGGAGCGTCGGATGATGGCGGAGGCCGTGGATAGCGCGGGGAGGTGAGGGGAGCACGGTGGCCGTGGAGAACAGCGTCGGCGGCGACGAGCTCAGCTCGGGCTGCGCGAGAGAGAGAGCAGAGGAGTGGGAAAGGTCGGGAGAGAGTGAGAGGTTTTCAGGGGGGTGCATGTCGCCCTCGGGTGCCTCCAGCGGCAAGCAGGGAAGCAGGAGGTGGCCGGCGTGTGCTCGCGCGCGGCGGCCACGCGCGCGCTGTCCTTCTGTCAAAGGAGGAAGAAGACCAGGGAGCCCCTGGTGGGCCGGGCCACTTCTGCCAGGTAAGGCCCAGGTGAGGTGCACAGGTAACCTCTGTCTCTCCTTTTATTTTTGTTTTCTATTTTTATCTGTTTGTTTTGATTTAGTAGGGGTACTAAACCAATTTATTTGCTTCTGTAAATTATTGTATGGACTAGAGATATTATTCTAGAGCCCCACAATAATTTCCAAAATTATTGGGCATGTATTTCTTTTATAACAGAAATAAAGCCAATTCAAATACATTATGATTTAATTCAAATGCCCAAAATAAATATTTCTGTGACTCCAAAAATATTGGTTTGAATTTTACCTCCTACCAATATTTTCTCAGAGTAACAAGAACATTTCCTTGGACTCATTTGATGAGAATTAAATGTTCATTATTTTTGAACTGGTTTCTGAGGGTTTCAACAAACCTCAATTCAACTTTCAGAAATTTTGGCCATGATGCATGAGTGCAGATGCAACTATTCCACTCAGGTATTCTAGGGCTGTGACATTCATGGGGAGGCAACGGAGTGCGTCGTGTTCATCGGGAGGCAACGGAATGCGTCGTGGTCATCGGGATGGCTTGGACGGAACATGCGATGGAAACGAGGCCTGGCGTACCGCAAAACGGAGGAAACGGCCTTGTGTTCGACCGGCCACGTTCGAAACTGGATCCTGTTCATCGGGAGGGGTCTGGCGTACCGCAAAACGGAGGAAACGGACCACCTACGGTCGAAACGGGGGTCCTGTTTATCGGGAGGGGTGTGGTGTACCGCAAAACGGACAAAACAGACATGTGTTGGACTGCTACGGTCGAAACGGGGGTTCTGTTCATCGGGAGGGTTGTGGCCTACCGCAAAACGGGACTCCACGAGATACTGTTCATCTCCACCGTCGCCCTCCAGCCTCCACGAGCTACTGTTCATCCACCGTCGACCTCCTCTAGCCTCCACCTGCGACTGTTCATCCACGGGCTCCTGTTCATCCAGCCTCCACCGCGCGCTACTCCACCGGCTACTGTTCAACCAGCCCTCTCCACGGGCTCCTATTCAACCACCCCTCCACGGGCTACTGTTCATCCTGCCCTCCACCGTCTACTGTTCACCCTGCCCTCCACGGGGTGGTCCTATTCATCCAGCCCTCCATGGGGTCCTGTTCATCCAGCCCCAACCGGCTCGATCGATCGGGGTCCGGTTCATCCAGAGGCAACACCACGGGGTCCTGTTCATCCACCCCCACCGAGAACTATTCATCCAAACCCCCCGCAATGCTCACTGTTCATCCAGAGGTAGCATCGATCGGCTTCAGTTAGCAGCAGTAGCGAAGGAATCGCTCGATCGGGTTCAGTTAACAGCCATCGATCGATCGCTCGGGTTCAGTAACACGTAGCCTGCAGTGCAATCGCTCGGGTTCAGTTAGAGCCCAACGCCTCGCTCGGGTTCAGTTAGAGCCAATGCCTCGCACACACGTGCGTACGTGTACGAGAGAACCGCGCATCGCTCGGCCGCCGACCTCCCACCGTAACAAGGAACTCCTCCGAAAGTTTCCTCCCCCTCGCTTCTACCACGGTTTTTTCCGTCATGGACGGCCCAAAGAATGTCATGCAGTTGCGTCTCCGGCCCGCCCAGGATGAAAAGCCCATTTTCTGTCATGATATTTTGTCATAGAAGTAGGAGCCCACCACATCTATGATGATACCGGGTTTTGTCACAATTATCGTCATAGAAGTGTCATATGTATGACAGAAAAAAATTTCGTTCGGCCCAAAATGTCACGGATGTGTCTTTTTTTGTAGTGCAAGATCATCAATCAACCCAAAGACAAAGGATATCTACTCAAAACATCATAGGATGGCAACACATCATTGGATCATAATATGTGGCATAAAGCACCATGTTCAAGTAGGGATTACAACGGGGTGCGGGAGAGTGGCCGTGTAAAAGAGATGAGGATGGTGATTGATGATGGTGATGTTGATGAAGACGATCACCGCGGCGATGATTCCCCTCCCGATGGCACTCCCGTGCCACCGAGAGAGAGGAGGATAGGTTCTCCCCCTTGTGCTTCCTCCTCCATCGCCTCCCCCCTGGATGGGGAGAGGTTCTTCCTCTGGTGCTTGGCCTTCATGGTGATGATGGCCCCTCTGGGATCCTCCTCCATAGCCTCCGGTGATGATGGCCCCCTCCGGCAGGGTGCCAGAGAGGGCCTAGATTGATTTCTTGTGGCTACAGAGGCTTGCGGCGGTGGAACTTCCGATCTAGGTTATTTTTCGGAGGTTTGGGCATTTATAGGAGAGGTTGGCGTCAAGAACAAGTCAGGGGGGCCCATGGGAAGTCCACGAGGCACAGGGGCGCGCCCAGGGGGGTGGGTGCGCCCCCACCCTCGTGGGGCCCACGGGACTCCCCTTCGGTAGATTTTTGTTCCAGTATTTTTATATTTTCTAGAAAAATTCTCCGTTGATTTTCATCGCATTTCGAGAACTTTTATTTCTGCACAAAAACAACACCATGGTAGTTCTGCTGAAAACATCGTCAGTCCGTGTTAGTTCTAATCAAATCATACCAAAATCATATAAAACTATTGTAAACTTGGCATGAATACTTCATAAATTATAGATACGTTGGAGACGTATCAGCATCCCCAAGCTTAATTCCTGCTCGTCCTCGAGTAGGTAAATGATGAAAGAAATAATTTATGAAGTGTGAATGCTAGCAAGTGCATAAGTTTGATCAATCATAGTTCCAATCACTTTTTGTAGCATCATTATATATCATAACATTAGCTTAACTCATAAAACTTCTCATGATCAACTAACAAGCTATTCACATGTTAAAGTATAGATCATAAACTTTCTTGAGAACTAACAAACCGTGCTCTTAGTCATCAAACAATTACAATTCATCTTATTTTTGGGAAGAGTCTATGTAAGAGCTTTGATTCAGCAAACTCCACATACTCAACCATCATTTAATCTTTCACAATTGCTAATACTCATATGATATTAATGGGTTCAAAGTTTTAATCGGACACAAAGAAAGATAGGGGCTTATAGTTTTGCCTCCCAACATTTTACCTCAAGGGTAATGTCAACAATAATAATTTATGAAAACCTACATCCAAGTGGATATATATATATCCGGATCGCTCCAACACAAAGTGCTTGCCAAAGGAAAAAGTGTAAAAAGGAAAGGTGATGATAACCGAGACTCTTATATAAGGGTAGAAGGTAAAAGTAAAAGATAGGCCCTTCGCAAAGGGAAGCAGAGGTTGTCATGCGCTTTTATGGTTGAATGCACAAAATCTGAATGCAAAAGAACGTCACTTTATATTGCCTCTTGTGATAAAGACCTTTATTATGCAGCCCGTCGCTTTTATTTCCTCCCTATCACAAGTTTGTATAAAACTTATTTTCTTCGCACTAATATATCATACATATTTAGAGAGCAATTTTTATTGCACACACCGATGACAACTAACTTGAAGGATCTTACTCAATCCATAGGTAGGTATGGTGGACTCTCATGGCAAAATTGGTTTAAGGAATGTTTGGAAGCATAAGTAGTATCTCTACTTGGTGCAAAGAATTTGGCTAGCATGAGAGGGAAAGGCAAGCTCAACATGTTGGATGATCCAAGACAATATAACGTCGGATATAGGAAAACATAACCCATTAAGTTGTCTTCCTTGTCCAACATCAACCTTTTAGCATGTTATATTTTAATGAGTTCTCACAATTGCAAAAGATGTCCAAGATAGTATATTTATATGTGAAATCTCTCTTCCTTCAATATTCTTTCATGAATTGTTCAAGTGACCAATTCTGCGTTTGCTAACTTCCAATAAGTTTACTACCTATACTTATTATGTGTGAAGTCATTACTCCCCATGTTGTAAGCATATGAAACGTATATAAATTCAGATTTATGATATTCAATTCATTCAACCATTTACTCATAGGATATATGTGAAGCACGTGAGTAAATGACAAACTACTCCAAAAAGATATAAGTGAAGAATACTGAGTAGTCAAATAATTAAATAGCCATGGTAGGATTCTTTTTCATTCAAGATTTCAGATCCAAAGATTTTATTCAAACATCAAGTAAAATTGAAAATACGCTCCAAGCAAAACACATATCATGTGATGAATAAAAATATAGCTCCGAGTAAGGTATACCGATAGTTTTGAAGACGAAAGAGGGGATGCCTTCCGAGGCATCCCCAAGCTTAGGCACTTGAGTCTTCCTTGAATATTACCTTGGGGTGCCTTGGGAATCCCCAAGATTAGGGTCTTTCCACTCCTTATTCTCCTCATATCGATATCTCACCCAAAGCTTGAAAACTTCAATCACACAAAACTTAATGGAACTTCGTGAGATAGGTTAGAATGATAAAGAGTAAACCATTCACTTTGGTACTGTCAAATACAAGGTTCATAATTGTTCTCACACAATGCCTACTGTACCATATCATTTCTACAATTTATATTGAGAAATATAATCCATAGAAACTAGAAAACAAGCAGACTATGCAATGAAAATAGAATCTGTCAGAAACAGAACAGTCTGTAATGATTTGAACAAAAAACCATACTTATTCTACTCCAAAAATGCTGAAATAAATTGGTGGACGTGAGGAATTTGTCTATCAATCTTATGAAAAAATAATCAACTCAACCGCACTCTTCTGTAAAAAATGACAGCTAATCTCGTGAGCGCAAAGTTTCTGTTTTTTACAGCAAGATCACATTAACTTTCACCCAGGTCTTCCCAAAGGTCTTACTTGGCACTTTATTGAAAAAAAGCTATAATACATGATTAATACAGTATCTTAATCATGATAACACACAACAACAGTAAGGGTAAATATTGGGTTGTCTCCCAACAAGCGCTTTTCTTTAATGCCTTTTAGCTAGGTATGATGATTTCAATGATGCTCACATAAAAGATAAGAATTGAAACATAAAGAGAGAGCATCATGAAGAATATGACTAGAACGTCTAAACCTAACCCACTTCCTATGCCTAGGGATTTTGTGAGCACACAATTTATGGGAACAAGAATCAACTAGCATAGGAAGGAAAAACAAGTATAACTTCAAAACTTTAAGCACATAGAGAGCAAACGTGATATTATTGCAATTCCTACAAGCATGTATTCCTCCCTCATAATAATTTTCACTAGCATCATGAATGAGTTCAACAATATAACCATTACATAAAGCATTATGTTCTTGATCTACAAGCATAGAAATTTTACTAGTCTCCACATAAGCAAAATTCTTCTCATTCAGAATAGTGGGAGCAAACTCAACAAAGTAACTGTCATGTGATGCATAATCCGATTGAGAATTAAAATCACGATGACAAGTTTCATGGTTAATATTATTCCTTACAGAATACATTTCGTCACAATAATCATCATAGATAACAACTTTGTTCTCATAATCAATGGGAACCTCCTCCGAAATAGTGGAATCATTACTAACTAAAGTTGACACTCTTCCAAATCCACTTTAGATTATAGTATTATTCATACTCCAAAAGATATAAGTGAAGTTCATGGAGAATTCTACAATTAATATAGACTAACCAATATCCAAGCTCAAAATATATAAGTGAAGCACATGAAGCATTCTATAAAACCAAACTCAAAAGATTTAAGTGAAGCACAAAGAGCAATTCTATAAGATCATACTTAAAAGATATAAGTGAAGACATGAAGCATTCTATAAATCAATGAAGGTCTATCTCATACTATCATGGTTCTTAAAGGAAAAACAAGAACACAAAGGACACAAATCATGTGAACAAAACATAAACCGAGGTATACCGATAATTGTTGAAGAAGAAAGATGGGATGCCAACCGGGGCATCCCCAAGCTTAGATGCTTCAGTATCCTTGGAATATTTACTTGGGGTGCCTTGGGCATCCCCAAGCTTGAGTTCTTGCCTCTCTTTATTCTTCTCACATCGGTAACTCCTCGTTCTTCAAACACTTCATCCACAAAAACTTAACAAAAACTTTGTGAGATCCGTTAGTATACTAAAGCAAATAACTATCTTTAGGTACTATTGCAAATTCATTCCAATTTCATATTACCACTTTATATACTATATTCCAACTTCACCATGGTTCATACCCCCCGATACTACCCATAGATTCATCAAAATAAGCGATCAACACGTAGAAAACAGAATCTATCAAAAACAGGACAGTCTGTAGTAATCTGGAAGTTTAGTATACTTTTGTAACTCCAGAAATTCAAAAAAATGACAATTTGAAATTTTGTACAGAGGTAATGTGCAAAAAGTTTCAGACCTTTTTGACTTTCCAGTAAAAAAATGTAAATTCACGTGCTACAGCCAAAGTTTCTGTTTTTGTACTGCACAAAGTAAACAAGCAATCTAATCATCCTAAAACCAAGGCTTGGCACATTATTTTTTATAATACAATGGATATATACAAGGGGATAATTATTTTCAGAGAAGCTTCCATGAATATACAAGTGTTCAGAGTCGACCCTCACTTCTCCAATGCATAACCTTCCAATCACTTCTCTTATTGAAAAACTTTTTAGATATGAGAGGCAAGTAATTTTTTTGTATTTTAATTCTTTAAATTTTTTTGTATGTTTCACCCACAACTAAACAGAAACAAAAAAGTAAAAACAAAATCTACTTAGTGAAGAAAGCAAACAAGCACACACACGAGAATATCAACCCCACGCTATTACTCCCCGGCAATGGCGCCAGAAAAGAGCTTGATAATCCCCAAGTGCAGGGAATCATCCTAGCAATTCCCAATTTTGGAAGTGATAAGTATGGAGTGTTGAACCCACAAGGAGCTAAAGGTAAGAATAATATTCTCTCAAGTCCTATCTTCCACTGATACGACTCTACATATATCGAACATTTGCTTCCAACTAGAAACGAGAAATAAAATTACGTTGTGGGTATGAAGAGGATAACTTTGCATGGTATCGGAGAGATAAAATATAAAAGTAGGTGCTATTATCATAAAGTTAGAATATATTACTAAATATTATAAATAGCATGTGTGGAATATTGGCGGATCGGTGTGTGGAATTGTCTTAGGCAATTGTTAACAAGACCGGTAGTCGTCATTGCAATTTCATATGAGGGAGAGGCATAAGCTAACATACTTACTCTTCTTGGATCATATGCACTTATGGTTGGAACTCTAGCAAGCATCCGCAACTACTAAAAATCATTAAGGTAAAACCCAACCATAGCATTAAAGCATCAAGTCCCCTTTATCCCATACGCAACAACCCCCTTACTCGGGTTTATGCTTTTGTCACTCAAGCAACCCACTATAAGCGAATCATGAACGTATTGCAACATCCTACAGCGGGAATCCCTCACGCTTGCGCGACACGGAGGGCACAATAGGACAACACCAAAATAAAACATACAACTCATACCAATCTAGATCGTCAATCAACCCAAAGACAAAGGATATCTAGTCAAAACATCATAGGATGGCAACACATCATTGGATCATTATATGTGGCATAAAGCACCATGTTCATGTAGGGATTACAGCAGGGTGCGAGAGAGTGGACCGCGTAAAAGAGATGAGGATGGTGATGGATGATGGTGATATTGATGAAGACGATCACTGCTACGATGATTCCCCTCCCGATGGCACTCTGATGCCACCGAGAGAGAGGAGCAGAGGTTCTCCCCCCTTGTGCTTCTTCCTCCATGGCCTCCCCCCTGGATGGGGAGAGGTTCTCCCTATGGTCCTTGGCCTTCATGGTGATGATGGCTGCTACCTCTTGAGCACTGCGTTGGTTTTCCCTTGAAGAGGAAAGGGTGATGCAGCAAACTAGCGTAACTATTTCCCTCAGTTTTTGAGAACCAAGGTATCAATCCAGTAGGAGACTACACGGAAGTCCCTCGTACCTACACAAACAAATAAGAACCTTGCAACCAACGCGATAAAGGGGTT
This sequence comes from Triticum aestivum, assembly GCF_018294505.1. Lineage (NCBI taxonomy): Eukaryota > Viridiplantae > Streptophyta > Magnoliopsida > Poales > Poaceae > Triticum > Triticum aestivum. Next base: position 117,328,364 of record NC_057797.1, on the reverse strand, counting down.
TTCAATCCCTTCACGGTAACTTACGAGAGTGAGTCTGATAGAGATGATAATAATAAGATAAATATTTTTTGGTATTTTTATGATATAGATAAGAAAGTAGGATTGCAAAATAAAATAGATTGGAAACTTATATGATAAAAGATAGACCTGGGGGCCATAGCTTTCACTAGTGGCTTCTCTCAAGATAGCATAAGTATTACGGTGGGTGAACAAATTACTGTCGAGCAATTGATAGAAAAGTGCATAATTATGAGAATATCTAGGCATTATCATGTATATAGACATCACGTCCGCGACAAGTAGACCGAAACGATTTTGCATCTACTATTATTACTCCACACATCGACCGCTATCCGGCATGCATCTAGAGTATTAAGTTCATAAGAACAGAGTAACGCATTAGGCAAGATGACATGATGTAGAGGGATAAACTCAAGCAATATGATATAAACCCCATCTTTTTATCCTCGATGGCAACAATACGATACGTGCCTTGCTGCCCCTGCTGTCACTGGGAAAGGACACCAGAAGATTGAACCCAAAGCTAAGCACTTCTCCCATTGCAAGAAAGATCAATCTAGTAGGCCAAACCAAACTGATAATTCAAAGAGACTTGCAAATATAACTAATCATACATAAAAGATTTTAGAGAAGAATCGAATATTGTTCATAGATAAAATTGATCATAAACCCACAATTCATCGGATCTCGACGAACACACTGCAAAAAGAGTTATATCAAATAGATCTCCAAGAAGATCGAGGAGAACTTTGTATTGAGATCCAAAGAGAGAGAAGGAGACATCTAGCTAATAACTATGGACCCGAAGGTCTATGGTAAACTACTCACACATCATCGGAGAGGCTATGGTGTTGATGTAGAAGCCCTCCATAATCGATTCACCCTCCGCCGGAGCTCTGGAAAAGGCCCCAAGATGGGATATCTTGGGTACAGAAGGTTGCGGCGGGGGAAATAGGGTTTCGTCATGCTCCTGGATGTTTTCGGGGTATATGGATATATATATATATATATATATATATATATATATATATATATATATATATGAGGAAGAAGTAGGTCGGTGGAGCTGTGAGGGGCCCACGAGGGTGGGGGCGCCTAGGGGGGCACGCGCACCTCCCTGCCTCGTGGCTCCTTCGTTTCTTTATTGACGTCCACTCCAAGTCCCCTGTATCACATTTGTTTCAAAAATAACTCCTCCGAAGGTTTCATTCCGTTTGGATTCCATTTTATATTCCTTTTCTACGAAATACTAAAATAGGCAAAAAAACAACAATTTGCACCGGGCCTTGGGTTAGTAGGCTAGTACCAAAAATAATATAAAAGTGTATAATAAAGCCCATAAACTTCCAAAATAGATAATATAATAGCATGGAACAATCAAAAATTATAGATACGTTGGAGGCGTATCAAGCATCCCCAAGCTTAATTCCTGCTCGTCCTCGAGTAGGTAAATGATCAAAACAGAATTTGTGATGTGGAATGCTACGTAGCATAATTCTTGATGTAATTCTCTTTATTGTGGCAAGAATGTTCAGATCCGAAAGATTCAAGACAAAAGTTTAATATTGACATAACAATAATAATATTTCAAGCATACTAACAAAGCAATTATGTCTTCTCAAAATAACATGGCCAAAGAAAGTTATCCCTACAAAATCATATAGTCTGGCTATGCTCAGCACACAAAATATTTAAATCATGCACAACCCTGATGACAAGCCAATCAATTGTTTCATACTTTTGATGTTCTCAAACTTTTTCAATCTTCAGGCAATACATGAGCGTGAGCCATGGACATAGCACTATAGGTGGAATAGAATGGTGGTTGTGGAGAAGACAAAAAGGAGAAGATAGTCTCACATCAACTAGGTGTATCAACGGGCTATGGAGATGCCCATCAACAGATATCAATGTGGGTGAGTAGGGACTGCCATGCAACGGATGCACTAGAGCTATAAGTGTATGAAAGCTCAGCAAAATAAACTAAGTGGGTGTGCATCCAACTTGCTTTCTCATGAAGACCTAGGGCATTTTGAGGAAGCCCATCATTAGAATATACAAGCCAAGTTCTATAATGTAAAATTCCCACTAGTATTTGAAAGAGACAACATAGGAGACTCTCTATCATGAAGATCATGGTGCTGCTTTGAAGCACAAGTGTGGTAAAAGGATAGTAACATTGTCCCTTCTCTCTATTTCTCTCATTTTTGGGCCTTTTCTCCTTTTTATGGCCTTTTCTTCTTTATTTATTTTTCATCCGGAGTCTCATCCCGACTTGTGGGGTAATCATAGTCTCCATCATCATTTCCTCACATGGGACAATGCTCTAATAATGATGATCATCACACTTTATTTACTTACAACTCAAAAATTATAACTCAATTCTTAGAACAAAATATGACTCTATTTGAATGCCTCCGGTGGTGTACCGGGATGTGCAATGACTCATGAGTGACATGCATGAAATAATTATGAACGGTGGCTTTGCCACAAATACGATGTCAACTACATGATCATGCAAAGCAATATGACAATGATGAAGCGTGTCATAATAAACAGAATGGTGGAAAGTTGCATCACAATATATCTCGGAATGGCTATGGAAATGCCATAATAGGTAGGTATGGTGGCTGTTTTGAGGAAGGTATATGGTGGGTTTATGGTACCGACGAAGGTTGCGCGGTACTAGAGAGGCTAGCAATGGTGGAAGGGTGAGAGTGCGTATAATCCATGGACTCAACATTAATCATAAAGAACTCGCATACTTATTGCAAAAAATTATTAATTATCGAAACAAAGTACTACGCGCATGCTCCTAGGGGGGTATATTGGTAGGATAAGACCATCGCTCGTCCCCGACCGCCACTCATAAGGAAGACAATCAATAAATAAATCATGGTCCGACTTCATCACATAACGGTTCACCATACGTGCATGCTACAGGAATCACAAACTTCAACACAAGTATATCTCAAATTCACAACTACTCAACTAGCAAGACTCTAATATCACCATCTTCATATCTCAAAACAATCATCAAGTACTTCTCATAGTATTCAATGCACTTTTTATGATAGTTTTTATTATACCCATCTTGGATGCCTATCATATTAGGACTAATTTTATAACCAAAGCAAATTACCATGTTGTTCTAAAGGACTCCCAAAATAATATAAGTGAATCATGAGAGATCAATAATTTCTATAAAATAAAACCACCACCGTGCTCTAAAAGATATACGTGAAGTACTAGAGCAAAATTATCTAGCTCAAAAGATATAAGTGAAGCACATAGAGCATTATAACAAATTAAAATTTATGTGTGTCTCTCCCAAAAGGTGTGTACAGCAAGGATGATTGTGGCAAACTAAAAAGCAAAGACTCAAATCATACAAGATGCTCCAAGCAAAACACATATCATGTGGTGAATAAAAATGTAGCCTCAAGTAAAGTTACCGATAGACGAAGACGAAACAGGGGATGCCTTCCGGGGCATCCCCAAGCTTTGGCTTTTGGTTGTCCTTGAATTTTACCTTGGGTGCCTTGGGCATCCCCAATCTTAGGCTCTTGTCAATCCTTATTTCATAATCCATCAAATCTTTATCCAATACTTGAAAACTTCACAACACAAAACTCAACAGAAAATCTCATGAGCTCCGTTAGTATAAGAAAACAAATCACCACTTAAGGTACTGTAATGAACTCATTATTTATTTATATTGGTGTTAAACCTACTGTATTCCAATTTCTCTATGGTTCATATCCTCCGATACTTGGCATAGATTCATCAAAATAAGCAAACAACACACGAAAAACAGAATCTGTCAAAAACAGAACAGTCTGTAGTAATTTGTAGGTTTCGAATACTTCCATAACCCCAAAAATTCTGAAATAAATTTCTGTACGTGAGGAATTTATATATTAATACCTTGAAGCAAGAATCAACCTAATATCTCTGTCCAGTAAAAAATGTCAGCAAATCTCGTGAGCGCTAAAGTTCCTGTTTTTTACAGCAAGATCGCAAAGAATTTCCCCAAGTCTTCCCAAAGGTTCTACTTGGTACAAACACTAATTAAAAGCATAAAACCACATATAGACAGAGGCTAGATGAATTATTTATTACTAAACAGGAACAAAAATCAAGAAACAAAAATAAGATTGGGTTGCCTCCCAACAAGCGCTATCGTTTAACGCCCCTAGCTAGGCATAAAAGCAAGAATAGATCTAGGTATTATCATCTTTGGTATGAAATCCATAAGTGGCTCTCATAATAGATTCATAAGGTAATTTAGTTTTCTTTCTAGAAAAGTGTTCCATGCCTTTCCTTAATGGAAATTGAAATCTAATATTCCTTTCCTTCATATCAATAATTGCACCAATTGTTCTAAGGAAAGGTCTACCAAGAATAATGGGACATGTAGGATTGCAATCAATATCAAGAACAATGAAATCTACAGGCACATAATTCCTATTTGCAACAATAAGAACATCATTAATACTTCCCATAGTTTTCTTAATAGTGGAATCCGCAAGATGAAAATTTAAAGAACAATCATCAAATTCATGGAAACCTAACACATCACACAAAGTTTTCGGAATCGTGGAAACACTAGCACCCAAATCACATAAAGCATAGGATTCATGATCTTTAATTTTAATTTTAATAGTAGGTTCCCACTCATTATGAAGTTTTCTATGGATAGAAACTTCTAATTCAAGCTTTTCTTCATAAGATTGCATTAAAATATCAACGATATGTTTGGAAAAAGCTTTATTTTGATTATAAGCATGCGGAGAATTTAGCACGGATTACAAAAAGGAAATACAATCTATCAAATAGCAATTATCATAATTAAATTCCTTGAAATCCAAAATAGTGGGTTCATTGCTATGTAAAGTTTTGACCTCTCCAATCCCACTTTTACTAAGTTTTGCATCAAGATCTAAAAACTCTCATTGGGACGCCTTTTAACTAAAGTTGACTCATCTCCAGTCCCATCATTATCAAGATTCATATTGCAAAACAAAGATTTAATAGGAGACACATCAATCACTTTTAGATCCTCATCCTTATTGTCATCAAGTTCTTCCAGTTTGGCGGCCATTTATTAACTAAGGTGGCCTGCTTATCCGAAATTTGGGCTATTAAGTTTTCAAGATGAGCGAACTGAGATTTCAGGCCATAAAATTCTTTAGACATATCATCGAGTTGTTTATTCATGTATCCAATAAAACATTTTTGTTCTTTAAGCTCGTTTCTGAAGAAATTATTATGCTCAAACTGCAAGGACATAAAACTTCTAACGTTGTTTTCAATTTCTTCCAACCTTCTAAGGTGAGGATCAACACTTTTTGGTAAAGCCATCGCGGCAAGAAATCCAACACACAAGCACACGACAAGCAAGCGAAAAAGAGGCGAACGGAAAAAAGGGTGAATAAAATGGCAAGGGTGAAGTGGGGGAGAGGAAAATGAGAGGCAAATGGCAAATAATGTAATGCGAGGTATAAGAGTTTATGATAGGTACTTGGTATGTCTTGACTTGTACGTAGATCTCCCCGGCAATAGCGCCAGAAATCCTTCGTGCTACCTCTTGAGCACTGCGTTGGTTTTCCCTTGAATAGGAAAGGGTGATGCAGCAAAGTAGCGTAAGTATTTCTCTTAGTTTTTGAGAACCAATGTATCAATCCAGTAGGACACTACACGCAAGTCCCTCGTACCTACACAAACAAATAAGAACCTCGCAACCAACGCAATAAAGGGGTTGTGAATCCCGTCACAATCACTTATGAGAGTGAGATCTGATAGAGATAATAATAACAAGATAAATATTTTTGGTGTTTTTATTATATAGATAAGAAAGTAAGATTGCAAAATAAAATAGATTGGAAACTTATACGATAAAAGATAGACCCGGGGGCCATAGGTTTCACTAGTGGCTGCTCTCAAGATAGCATAAGTATTACGGTGGGTGAACAAATTATTGTCGAGCAATTGATAGAAAAGTGCATAATTATGAGAATATCTAGGCATGATCATGTATATAGGCATCACGTGCGCGACAAGTAGACCAAAACGATTATGCGTCTACTACTGTTACTCCACACATCGACCGCTATCCAGCATGCATCTAGAGTATTAAGTTCATAAGAACAGAGTAACACATTAGGCAAGATGACATGATGTAGAGGGATAAACTCAAGTAATATGATATAAACCCCATCTTTTTATCCTCGATGGCAACAATACAATACATGCCTTGCTGCCCCTGCTGTCACTAGGAAAGGACACCACAAGATTGAACCCAAAGCTAAGCACGTCTCCCATTGCAAGAAAGATCAATCTAGTAGGCAAACCAAACTGATAATTCGAAGAGACTTGCAAAGATAACTAATCATACATAAAAGATTTCAGAGAAGAATCAAATATTGTTCATAGATAAAATTGATCATAAACCAACAATTCATCGAATCTCGACAAACACACCGCAAAAAGAGTAACATCACATAGATCTCCAAGAAGATCGAGGAGAACTTTGTATTCAGATCCAAAGAGAGAGAAGAAGCCATCTAGCTAATAACTATGGACCCGAAGGTCTGTGGTAAACTACTCACACATCATCGGAGAGGCTATGGTGTTGATGTAGAAGCCCTCCGTGATCGATTCCCCCCGGCGGAGCTCCAGAAAAGGCCCCAAAGATGGCATCTCTTGGGTACAGAAGGTTGCGGCGGCAGAAATAGGGTTTCGTCGTGCTCCTGGATGTTTTCGGGGTATATGGATATATATAGGAGGAAGAAGTAGGTCGGTGGAGCTGCGAGGGGCCCACGAGGGTGGGGGCGCGCCCAGGGGGTAGGCGCGCCTCCCTGCCTCGTGGATCCCTCGTTTCTTTCTTGACGTACACTCCAAGTCCCCTGGATCACGTTTGTTCCAAAAATAACTCTCTCGAAGGTTTCATTCCGTTTGGATTCCGTTTGATATTCCTTTTCTACGAAACACTGAAATAGGCAAAAAAAATAGCAATTTGCACTGGGCCTTGGGATAGAAGGTTAGTCCCAAGAATAATATAAAAGTGTATAATAAAGCCCATAAACATCCAAAACAGATAATATAATAGCATGGAACAATAAAAAATTATAGATACGTTGGAGACGTATCTATGTCCCCTCTGGGATCCTCCTCCATAGCCTCCGGTGATGATGGCCCCCTCCGGCAGGGTGCCAGAGAGGGCCTAGATTGATTTCTCATGGCTACAGAGGCTTGCGCCGGCGGAACTTCCGATCTAGGTTATTTTCCGGAGGTTTGGGCATTTATAGGAGAGGTTGGCGTCGAGAACAAGTCAGGGGGCCCCACAGGAAGTCCACGAGGCATGGGGGCGCGCCCAGGGGGGGTGTGCGCGCCCCCACCCTCGTGGGTCCCATGGGACTCCCCTCCGGTAGATTTTTGTTCCAGTATTTTTTATATTTTCCAGAAAAATTCTTCGTTGATTTTCATCGCATTCCAAGAACTTTTATTTTTGCACAAAAACAACACCACGGTAGTTCTGCTGAAAACAACGTCAGTCCGGGTTATATCTAATCAAATCTTACCAAAATCATATAAAACTATTGTAAACTTGGCATGAATACTTTATAAATTATAGATACATTGGAGACGTATCAGGAGGTACCAAAGTAATCCAGGAGTGGATCACTGGACAACGGTCAAGAACATCCTGAAATGCCTGAAAAGGACTAGGGATATGTTTCTTGTATATGGAGGTGACAAAGAGCTCGTCGCAAACGGTTACGTCGATGCAAGCTTTGACACTGATCCGGATGACTCTAAGTCACAAACCGGATACATATTTTTATTAAATGGTGGAGCTGTCAGTTGGTACAGTTCCAAGTAGAGCTTCGTCGCGGGATCTACGTGTGAAGCGGAGTACATAGCTGCTTCGAAAGCAACAAATGAAGGAGTCTGGATGAAGGAGTTCATATCCGATCTAGGTGTCATACCTAGTGCATCTGGTCCAATGAAAATCTTTTGTGGCAAGACTGGTGCAATTGCCTTGGCAAAGGAATCCAGATTTCACAAGAGAACCAAGCACATCAAGAGATGCTTCAATTCCATTCGCGATCAAGTCAAGGAGGGAGACATAGAGATTTGGAAGATACGTACAGATCTGAATGTTGCAGACCCGTTGACTAAGCTTCTCTCACGAGAAAGACATGATCAACACTAGGACTCCATGGGTGTTAGAATCATTGTTATGTAATCTAGATTATTGACTCTAGTGCAAGTGGGAGACTGAAGGAAATATGCCCTAGAGGCAATAATAAAGTTGTTATTTATATTTCCTTATATCATGATAAATGTTTATTCATGCTAGAATTGTATTAACCGGAAACTTCGTACATGTGTGAATACATAGACAAACAGAGTGTCACTGGTATGCCTCTACTTGATTAGCTCGTTAATCAAAGATGGTTAAGTTTCCTAGCCATGGACAAAGAGTTCTCATTTGATGAACGGGATCACATCATTAGAGAATGATGTGATTGACTTGACCCATCCGTTAGCTTAGCATTTTGATTGTTTATTTTACTGATATTGCTTTCTCCATAACTTATACATGTTCCTATGACCATGATATTTTGCAACTCCCGAATACCGGAGGAACAATTAGTGTGCTATCAAATGTCACAACATAACTGGGTGACTATAAAGATGCTCTACAGGTGTCTCCGATGGTGTTTTTTGAGTTGGCATAGATCGAGATTAGGATTTGTCACTCAGTGTATCGGAGAGGTATCTCTGGGCCCTCTCGGTAATGCACATCACTATAAGCCTTGCAAGCAATGTGACTAATGAGTTAGTTACGGGATGTTGCATTATGGAATGAGTAAAGAGACTTGCCGGTAACGAGATTGAACTAGGTATTAAGATACCGATGATCGAATCTCGGGCAAGTAACATACCGATGACAAAGGGAACAACGTATGTTGTTATGCGGTTTGACCGAGAAAGATTTTCGTAGAATATGTGGGAACCAATATGAGCATCCAGGTTCCGCTATTGGTTATTGACCGGAGATGAGTCTCGGTCAGGTCTACATAGTTCTCGAACCTGTAGGGTCCGCACACTTAACGTTCGGTGATGATCGGTATTATGAGTTTATGTGTTTTGATGTACCGAAGGTAGTTCGGAGTCCTGGATATGATCACGGACATGACAAGGAGTCTCGGAATGGTCGAGACATAAAGATCGATATATTGGAACCCTATGTTTGGACATCAAAATGGTTCCGGATGAGTTCGGGCGTTTACCGGAGTACTGGGAGGTTACCGGAACCCCTCAGGGAGTATATGGGCCTTATTGGGCCTTAGTGGAATAGAGGAGAGGAAGGACAAGGTGGAGGGCGTGCCCCCCTAGCCCAATCCGAATTGGGTGGGGCTGGCCCCCCTTCCTTTTCTCTCTTCCCCTCCCTTCTCTCCTACTCCTACTAGGGAAAGGGGGGAAATCCTACTCCCGGTGGGAGTAGGACTCCCCTAGGGTGCGCCATAGAGAGGGCCGGCCCTCCCCTCCTCCACTCCTTTATATACGGGGGAGGGGGGAACCCCATGGACACACAAGTTGATCTCTTAGCGGTGTGCGGTGCCCCCCTCCACAGATTTCCAACTCGGTCATATCGTTGTAGTGCTTAGGCGAAGCCCTCCATCGGTAACTTCATCATCACCGTCATCACGCCGCCGTGCTGACGAAGCTCTCCCTCGACACTCAGCTAGATCTAGAGCTCGTGGGACGTCACCGAGCAGAACATGTGCAGATCGCGAAGGTGTCGTACCTTCGGTGCTAGGATCGGTCGGATCATGAAGACGTACGACTACATCAACCGCGTTGTCATAACGCTTCCGCTTACGGTCTATGAGGGTACGTGGACAACACTCTCCCCTCTCATTTCTATGCATTACCTAGATGGATCTTGCGTGTGCATAGGAAATGTTTTGAAATTACCGCTTTCCCTAACAGCAAGAACCATCACTTCACTCTTGGCGAGGTTAATCGTGAGGCCTGACATCTCCTGAAAGCAGAGAAGGAGGAACTTGAGGTGCCGTATATCCTCGTCCGAGCCCTGGACCATCATAATGGTGTCATCCGCATATTGGAGATGGGTCAATCCTCCATTAGCCATGAGATGGGGGCAAATCCCCCTAATGTGGCCTGCCCACTTGGCCAAGTCTAGGAACATAGCTAGAGCGTCGACCACAAGATTGAATAGGAATGGGGAGACAGGATCACCTTGCCGCACCCCCAGACCAGTCTGGAAGTACGGCTCGACCTCCCCATTTATGTTGACGGTCGTGCATCCACTCGTAACCAGCTGCATAATCTGAGCCACACAATGGTGGTCTAAGCCACGCCTCATCATCACTTCACGAAGGAAGGACCAATGTACAGTGTCGTAAACTTTATGAAAGTCAATCTTAAAGAACACCGCATGAAGGCGCTTGCTCTTGACTTCATGGATAACCTCGTGGAGGACGAGAATCCCATCCAAAATATATCGACCTTTCATGAAGGCCATCTAGTGGCGTACCCTTTGGCCAGAATCCGAAACAGCACATTGAGGACCGTGATGGGTCAGAACTCCCGAATATCGGCTGCTCCATGGACCTTCGGGATCAGGGAGATGATCCAGTAGTTGAGTCGGGAAATGTCCAAACTTCCTCGAGAGAACTCAAGGAACATGTCAAGGATGGTCTCCTTGACCATCGGCCAGAACGCGTGGGAGAAGCGAACCGGTAGGCCATCGGGTCCTGGTGCCGAGGCTGGGTTCATTGCTTTGACAAAAGTCTCTACCTCCGTGGCATCAAAGGGAGCGAGGAGTGCAACATTATCCTCAGGAGAGATATGCTGGTTAGGTGACCAAATATGCTCCGCGAGGGCGATCCCACCCCTAGGGCGGCCGGCAAAAAGCGACTTGTAAAAGTCATCAATTAGTGATCGGATCGCTGGGGGTCCGGAAGAGCTGACCTCCTTCCCGTAAAAGGGGAATGGAACAACGTCTCTGACGACCATTAGCGATGTCCTGGAAGTAGGCAGTGTTGGCATCACCAAACAACACCCAGTTCAAAGATCCTCGTTGGCGCCAATACTCCTCTTCTTTAGAGTAGATGTCCATAAGAGAGTCTTCTAGATTATATCTATGAGTCCATTCCTCTGCGGAGAGACCTGAAATGTCCGCATGAAGGTCAAGGGAGTGGATCTCCTCAAGAAGGGAGGACTTCTAGACCCAAAGGTCCCTTCCTATGTTTGCTCCCCATCCTTTCATGAATTGCGTGGAACACATAGATAGGTGATGCCGCTCGTCCTGGACGGACATTTGCCTATGGGGTTCGTTAAGCGCCGCGGTCCAGTGAGCCTGGACGGCAGCCAGAAAGCCCGGCTGTCAAAGCCAGAAAGCTTCAAACCTGAACCGAGGGGGCGGGGTCTCTCATCCATAGAGGACAAGAGGAGGGGCACATGGTCGGACCCGATGCGCGTAATAGCCTGAAGAGAAGTTAAGGGGAACCGAAGTTCCCAATCAAGGGAGACGAATACTCGGTCGAGGACACTAAGGGTAGGGGCAACCTGTCTGTTAGTCCAGGTGAACCTCACCCCGACCCTGTCAAGCTCCAGAAGGCCTAAGTTAGCAACCCAGTCATTAAATCGTTGGATCTCAGCAAGACCGACACGTGAGTTACTCTTCTTAGCGGAGGAGCGGAGATGGTTAAAATCTCCTCCCACCACCACCGGGAGGGTAGCAGAGGTTATCTTGGTATGGAGCTCAGCTAGGAAAGCGGCCGAGCGATGGTGGTCGGCTGGGCCGTAGACTGCTACTTCTTGAGAACTGCGTTTGTTTTCCCTTGAAGAGGAAAGGGTGATGCGGCAAAGTAGCGTAAGTATTTCCCTCAGTTTTTGAGAACCAAGGTATCAATCCAGTAGGAGATCACGCTCAAGTCCCACGCACCTACACAAACAAATAAGAACCTCACAACCAACACGATAAAGGGGTTGTCAATCCCTTCTCGGTCACTTACGAGAGTGAGATCTGATAGATATGATAAGATAATATTTTTGGTATTTTTATGATAAAGATAAATAAAGATGCAAAGTAAAATAAACGACAAAGGAAATAACTAAGTATTGGAAGATTAATATGATGGAAGATAGACCCGGGGGCCATAGGTTGCACTAGTGGCTTCTCTCATGAGCATAAGTATTACGGTGGGTAAACGAATTACTGTCGAGCAATTGATAGAATTGAGCATAGTTATGAGAATATCTAGGTATGATCATGTATATAGGCATCACGTCCAAGACAAGTAGACCGAAACGATTCTGCATCTACTACTATTACTCCACACTTCGACCGCTATCGAGCATGCATCTAGAGTATTAAGTTCATAAGAATAGAGTAAAGCTTTAAGGAAGATGACATGATGTAGAGGGATAAACTCATGCAATATGATATAAACCCCATCTTTTTATCCTCGATGAAAACAATACAATACGTGTCGGTTCCCTTTCTGTCACTGGGATCGAGCACCGCAAGATTGAACCCAAAGCTAAGCACTTCTCCCATTGCAAGAAAGATCAATCTAGTAGGCCAAACCAAACTGATAATTCGAAGAGACTTGCAAAGATAAACCAATCATACAGAAAAGAATTCAGAGGAGAATCAAATATTGTTCATAGATAATCTGGATCATAAGCCCACAATTCATCGGATCTCGACAAACACACCACAAAAGAAGATTACATCGAATAGATCTCCAAGAGAATCGAGGAGAACTTTGTATTGAGATCCAAAGAGAGAGAAGAAGCCATCTAGCTAATAACTATGGACCTATAGATCTAAAGTAAACTACTCACACATCACCGGAGAGGCCATGGAGTTGATGTAGAGGCCCTCCGTGATCAATGCCCCCTCCGGCGGAGCTCCCGAAAAGGCCCCGGGATGGGATCTCTCGAGTACAGAAGGTTGTGGCGGTGGAATTAGGTTTTCGTGGTGCTCCTGGATGTTTGGGGGGTACGTGGATATATATAGGAGGAAGAAGTGCGTCGGTGGAGCAACGGAGGGCCCACGAGGGTGGAGGGTGCGCCGAGGGGGGTAGGCGTGCCCCCTGCCTCGTGCCTTCCTCCCTTGTTTCTTGACGGCCACCCCAAGTCTCCTGGATCACGTTTGTTGAGAAAATCATGTTCCCGAAGGTTTCATTCTGTTTGGACTCTGTTTGATATTCCTTTTCTTCGGAACCCTAAAATAGGCAAAAACAATAATTTGGGTTGGGCCTCCGGTTAGTAGGTTAGTCCAAAAAATGATATAAAAGTGTAAAATAAAGCCCATTAACATCCAAAATAGATAATACAATAGCATGGAGCTATCAAAAATTATAGATATGCTGGAGACATATCAAGCATCCCCAAGTTTAATTCCCGCTCGTCCTCGAGTAGGTAAATGATAAAAGAAGAATTTTTGATGTGGAATGCTTTCTAACATATTTCTCAATGTAATTTTTTCTTTATCGTGGCATGAATGTTCAGATCCGAAAGATTCAAGATAAAAATTTAATATTGACATAAAATTAATAATACTTCAAGCATACTAACTAAGAAATTATGTCTTCTCAAAATAACATGGCCAAAGAAAGTTATCCCTACAAAATCATATAGTCTGGCTATGCTCTATCTTCACCACACAAAATATTTAAATCATGCACAACCCCAATGACAAGCCAAGCAATTGTTTCATACTTTTGATGTTCTCAAACTTTTTCAATCTTCACGCAATATATAAGTGTGAGCTATGGATATAGCTGTCACATCCCTAGCTTCTGGTGCTGGCTAGTGTTTGCATCTTGCTTGCATCATGTTTAACTTTCATGGAAACTTGAAATGGGGGATGTTCAAACCCTAGCATAAAAGGAATCCACCAGGTTCAACTAAAATATTTTTCAATGAACCCAAATGGCCTTAAAAAATGTTCATCATTTTTGGAAAATACTGGAAACAACAACCAGAGGTGATGCACATTTTTGCATGACATTTTGGATTGTTGAATTAACACATATTGTATTTTGAATTGGAGAAAATAAATACTATAAATACTTTATTACTCCAATAATTCTGATTTTTGTTGAGGGGCTTTGGAATAATCCTTTTATTCCCTGCAAAGTTTAGCAGAAGCAACAAAATTAGTTTGGTTCAAAAACCAAATTAAAACAAATGTCAGAAATAGAAAACAGAAACAAAATAGAGAAAGGAGAAACTTACCTGGCACTTACCTGTCCAGGTGGCCGGTCTGCTACTGTGCGGCCCAGCCCACAACGCAGTGCCAGTCACCCTCAACCTCCCGCTAGGAGGATGAGAGGCGCGTGGCCATCGCATGCAAGCACGCGCCCCGGCCACCTCCTGCTTGCCGCCGCTGCTGCTGGAGGGCGCCAAGAGCGCCACAGCACCCCCTGCATCTTCCCCCCTCTCTGGTTCCTCCCTCTCCCCCCCAGCGCTCGCGCCGCTGCCACCTGAGGCTGCCGATGAGCACCGCCACGGCCACAGCCTCCCCCGTGCCTCTCCTACGTGACCTCGAGCTCCGCTGTCGACCCATACGCCGTCTACACGGAGCCACGCGACGGGAAGAGCCCCGGAGCGTCGTCCCCGACGTCTTCTTCCTCCTCGGGTCACCGAGATCGCGGGCGACCGTGCTCCCGCTTCGACGCGTCCCCGAGCCTGCTGACCTTCTCCTTCGCCCCTAGTGAGACCCTAATCGCTTCCCCCTGTTCCCTTCTATGATAGCGTGCCTTAACTAGCCACCGTCGAGGTCGAGATCTTCCCGCCGCCGGCCATGTCACCACCGTGGCTACGGCCGCACAAGCTCGTGTCCGAGCTCACGGATGCACTCACCGCACTCCCTCGAGTCGAACACGACCATCCACGGCTCCTTCCGTGCCCCGCGTCGCCCAAACTGTTGTTGGCCGAACTCCGGCCGCCGCCGCGAGCTCCGTTCCGGTAAGCTCCGGCCAGCCCAGCCCCAGCCACCGCCACCGTTGGTTGCACCACTCGCCAGCTCCCCGTAGACGCTCTCTGCGCGTCCAACAGTCGGATGCAGCGCAAGTCCGGCTAACCTCCGCCCCGTTTCTGGTCGTCGCCGGCCAAACTCTGGCGTGCTGACGTGGTTGCATGATTATCGCTAATGACACCCTAACTAACCCCCCTAGCTCACTGACACCTGGGCCCCACTCTCTAATTAACCTAGGTTCTATTTCTGTTTAGACTAAACCAACCCCCACGGGCCCCGCTGGTCAGGTTTGACCCGGACCGACCAGTTGACTTGCTGACATGGTGCTGATGTCACTCTGATGTCATAAATCTTTTTCTGGAATTAAAATAAATCAGAAATGGTTTATAAATTTCAGAAAATACCCCAAACTTTGAAAATTCATAGAAAATCAACGGTAACTCATAATAAGATAAATTATATATGAAAAATGATCAGAAAAATCCAATCTATCCATCTGTACCATCTTCATGCATGTTAGAACAACTTATAGCTGCTGTTTAGGACAAATCAAATGAATGGCATTTAAATAACCATATGTGGAGTTTGAATTTGAACCTTGGGTTCAAACCAACTACACTTAATTGTGTTGCTAGTTGCATTAGGCCAAATCACATCATATTACCATGTCATAATCATGCATCATAATTGTTGCATTGCATCGATTATGTTCTTCCTTGTTTGTCGGTGTTTGTTCCCTCTCGATAGACGTGGTTCTGACGATGTGATTGATGACACCGATGAAGAACTATACTATCTTCAGAAGTGCCAGGCAAGCAAAACCCCCTTGGTCATTCCGATACAATCCCACTCTCTCACTCCCGCTCTCTTTTACTGCATTAGGACAACAACGTTTCAACTGTTACGTGCTGTGGTAGCTGAACCCCTTTCCTCTGCATGACCTGTCATTGCCACAGTAAATAGATGAAACCCACTAGCATGAGTAGGAATTGTTTGAGCCCTGATGTGCCTACTCATCCATGCTTGTTGTCATGCCTGCTACTGCTTAGAGTTGAGTCAGGTCTGATTCATCGGGAATGAATTGGAACGTGGTGAACATGTCGTACCGTTGAGAACTAAGTGTGTGAACACGATTTGGTAAAGGTAGCGGTGAGAGGCCATGTAGGAGTACATGGTGGGTTGTCTCATTGCAGCCGTTCTTAGGAACTGAGTTATGTGTTTGTGATCCATGAACAGTTACTACCACACATTGGGTTCCGGTAACTCGACCCCTCTCTGCTTATTAATCAACTCGATCTCTGTCCAGGAGTTGCAGCTAGTTTCTGGTGTTTGTAGGTAGTGTTAATAGTCTACCAAGTGGCACCCAGTACAAGTGGGCTTGGGACAGACTAGGCACAGTGGCACGGTGTACCAAGTGGCACCCGGATGGTGGGCTTGGGAACCCTGCACTCATCGTTTGGGGCCGTGAGCGACACCCCAGCCGGATCTTCTTGCGGACGGAACCCGAATAGGCAATAAACCTGGACGAGTGACTTGTGTGGTTAGTCAGGTCGTGGCCGACACCCTCGCCCGGCTTACGCTTGAAGGTTGCCGAGGTACATGACGTGTACAGGGTGATAAGTGGCGAGAGCGTGTGTGAAGAAGTACACCCCTGCAGGGTTATCATTATCTATTCGAATAGCCGGATTCCTCGGATATGGAAACTTGGACCCCTTGCATAGTTCATAGACAAGTGAAAGTGGATAATCTAAAACTCGCAAGATAAGCGTGAGTGCTATGGATGGCCTTCTGATAGGGAGACGGGAGCGGATCCATAGTGGTGTATTGATATGGTGAATATGTGGACTCATGTGCGTCACCTCAAGAGTTACTTGCAGTCGTAGTTCAGGATAGCCACTGAGTCAAAGCTGGCTTGCTGCAGTCAAACTCCAGCACCCCCTTTGTTGATACTGATGCATATGTAGCTAGTTCTGATGTAAGTCTTATTGGGTACATTTGTACTCATGTTTGCCTATTTTATGTTTTGCAGAGAGACGTCAGTTTTGCTAGTAGTTCCGTGTGGACTTCGACGTTTAGCTTGAGACCTCAGCTATGATCTTGTGCCCTCGGCAGGATCTGGTAGATAGTCAGGCTTCTCAGCCTTTTTCATTTGTAGATGTCTGTACTCAGACATGTTAAGCTTCCGCATGTGCTTTGACTTGTATGCTCTGAATGATGGGTCATGAGACCCATGTTTGTAATATCTCGCTCCTCGGAGCCTAATGAATAAATACTTGAGTCGTAGAGTTATGCTGTGATGCCATGTTGTATTTACACATATCGAGCATATTGTGTGTATGATTGAAATGCTTGGTATGTGTGGGATCCGACAACCTAGTTGTTTATCCTTGGTAGCCTCTCTTATGGGGAAATGTAGTCTTGTGCTTCCATGAGCCATAGTAGTCCGCTACAGCCCGGTTCACCGGAGTCCTGCTAGCCCAGCACCACTACTCCGGAACACTTGACTTGCCAGCATGTGATTCACTTCGTTCCTGTGTCTGTCCCTTCGGGGAAATGTCACGCGGTGACATCCGGAGTCCTGCCTAGCCTGCTACAGCCTGGGTTCCCGGAGTCCTGTTAGCCCAGTGCTACAGCCCAGATTCACACGCTGCTGACCGACATGCTCGATGTGATTCATGTATGCATGTCCCCATAGGTTAGTGCCGCTTTGGGTTCATGACTAGCCATGTCGGCCCGGGTTCTCTGTCATATGGATGCTAGCGACACTATCATATACGTGAGCCAAAAGGCGTAAACGGTCCCGGGCCATGGTAAGGCGACACCCGTGGGAATACCGTGTGTGAGGCCGCAAAGTGATATGATGTGTTACCGGCTAGATCGATGTGACTTGGAATCGGGGTCCTGACAGCTTTGGTATCAGAGCCTGACTACCTGTAGGATTACTAAGCCAAACTGGTCGAAGTCATGTCTAGAAATGCTTTAGTTATGTAAGGGAATTGATTGTGGAAGGGAACGTAAGACTCTTTTTACTCCTTATACCTCATGCCCTCTGATCTGATTCATCCTCTTCTTTTCTACGGGGATTAAGAACTGGGCATTCTCATCTATCTATCAGGATGACATGTTACTAATCCATAGATTTATAGAATTGATAGTTTCAAGTCTCAGTTCAGTTTCTACTACTTCCGTGTGTTCATAGTTGGTCTCGGAACCTTGATATTGTGATGTTGAGTGGTTATGCCACCCTTTTTGCAGGTTGTCTCAAATCTTTTGAGCAATTACAGCCATTATGCTGTTCGAGTCATCCCAGGTTTCTAAATAGTCTGATGCATTTGCAAATGTCTTCATCCCGTTTACGATGTCCTTTGGGCCAGATTAAGCACACTAATCGGTCTGTTGAGGTACTCCATTGCCTTGACATATATGTTGGAGCTAGTATTACGACCCTAGGCATTCTTGCGAACCACCCACTAATCTAGCAATGCTTTATATCCCCTGTGTGATAATTCTGGCCACCTTTCTTGAAAGCATCCCGTGATGTTATTTAGTATGTAGGTATTCTATTCCTATGTATTGAACCCGAGATTCACCCTACTTCATGTTTCTAGTATTTGCTAGTTCCCTTAAGATATTAGTAACCTTGTGATAGTCCTCGAGGTCTGTGGTATATCGTTCTTCCAATACCATGAGCCAATATGGGAGAAGTTATTTGAACCAGAAGATCACAATCAGAGCACTCTTGAGGAGTTCTCCATTCATAATTGTGACTCTGCCAGTCCTACCTCTCTGCATGGGTTATCCGGAAGAAACATGTTGAACTTGGTTCGACATATTAATCTATGCATCCACAACTGAGGAAGTTATATGTTCCTTGAGTTGACCCTCCTCAGCTGTATTCCGACCCTAGTCTATCAATTGATAGTCAGGAATAGTTGTGCATTCATGTTCATCGATGCCCATTATTCTTGTGGTCCGTCAAGCCATTCTATTCTGGAATGACTAGGAGAAACAAACCCCAGCACCTCATCCATTTCTTGGATTGGTCAAAGTAGTTGTATTCCGCAGATCAAAATGCCAATCTAGCCTTTGTTTTGCTCTACCTCGGAGTATTACCCCCTTTATGTCAGGATTGCCATGAGAATTGCACCACCTCTTATGAATTCTTGACAAAGTGATACTTCTTGCCATCATTATCCATTCCTCGGTTCTGTGTTGTTGTAACCGGAATGCCGACAATTGATTTGTGATGTGTGAAATCAATACTCCGAGCAACTCGTTGCTTGGTAGTAAATGGACAATATTCTCATTCTTAACGTGTTGGTTATTGAATCATCATTCTAAGATAGATTGTGCTACCTAGTCCTTATTTCTGGTGCACTCTTTGATCAATGAGTTAGGGTTATTCAGTCCCTTGCTTATTCGATCATATCGTCTTGCTCTGAAAAGCAAGATTATTCTCGAGCTTAGTAACATATCGGTGGTTCGTGATTTTCCGAATATCTTCTCGGAAGTATTACCAGATTGTTCCCTGATCGCTATGTTGAGTTCGTGATCATGTTGGTTTTCTCTAAACCATCCATTCTCCAAGAATCTGTGTTGGATATCCCTGAGGTAGTTGGTTAAGCTAAACAACAACTTGGAGAGTTGGAAGATAAAAGCTTGTCTGACTTAGTTCGTGTCAAGGGATATCTTTTGTGTGTGTGTGTTGAAGAAAGATGATATCTTCATCGATTGGTCCTTGTGACCAGTTGTTGGATCTATTGTCTTGTCCAAACTTTGATTTGAGTGTGGGCTATCCTCAAATCAAATCAGAACCACCGATGTTCGTAATGTTGTCTTACTCGAGGTTGATTCCTCGGGCATACACGATTACATCCTTTGGTTTGACCAATACCATCACATTGTTCACATAATGGTGGAAGTCCAGTGATATGGAAATTCCGATGAGTTGTTGTTGAGCCCATCAGCAGCATTTTGTCTCCCCCATGATTCATGTTGAACATCAATCAAGTGTTGAAAATTTTGTAGGCAATGCCTTGGTGTTCCGTTCATGAAGCTTATGCTTGGATGGAAGAAGTGACTTCCCCGAATTCATGTGCTTTTGGTGCAAGTTGCCGCCGTGAGTTTGAGAAAGATTGTTTTTGTTCCCTCTGGTACCATCCCAAGTTAGTTATGCATGTGCGACTGTATTCTATGGTTTGGTAGATTAATTCCCTCCACTCCATATGTATTCCCTAGCACACCAAGCCAATGATTGATTTGTCCAAGGAAAATAAGTTCTTGAGTGCTAACCCTTAAGGACCCAAAGGTACATGCACAGGACTTCGCTCTCCGCAATGATGGTTCCCAATCAGAACTCGGTAGTGTTTTATTATAAGACTACTATGTGATCATGCTTGTCTGGGACAGTGTGTTCACATGTATGTAGCAAAACCAACTCATATTTTGGAGCTTGCTATCATAGTTCATTTCCCGAGAATCTCGCAACGTCATCTCGTCGGTTTGTGTTGCAAACTTTCTTTTCCAGACATGACGTCTAAAATATCCTGTTACCAACCAGATCTGAATCTCAGGCAGATATGATGGTTGAAAAAAAAATCCCCAACATCTGCATGTTGTTCCCAGCTTGCACCGCCATTGTGCCAATCTCCCATGGGCTGCCCTGCTCAGCAATTGTTGTTCCAGGTCATCTTCAGAAGTGGTCCTACCATGGGTCCCATCCATTTTTCGATGATGAGCAAAATCATCCATTGCGTTGTCTTCAACAAGGTAGTCCACATCATCCATTCTAGTCTAAGTATGCCATCCTTTCGAACTTCTTCAAACGATCATTTGTGAATTGACTTAGGCTGGTATAGAGAGCATCAATGAACTCTGTATCAAAAGTAATTATTTTTGCCACTTAAGGGAATAATTCCACGAGTCACCTTTCCTAAGGTGCCCTGATATGGAATCATGGCAATTTTTCCCCGCTACTTTGAAACCCTCATCAAATTGTTTCTTCCGTCCCTCCTGATGCATGTTTTGCCTCTCAGCTCCAGAGATGTTTCTATGTCTCATCCCATGACTTGATATTGTGATCATTAAGATGATCCTAAGTTGCTCGAACCTCGGGAAGATCAATTCTCCTTAAATTCTCCCTTTCTACTCGTTGTCATGTTGGATGTAGTTCTCAAAGCAAGATGTCGAGATAGAGGCGATGCAATGAATCAACATCCTCGAGAAAGACATCTGGATCGTGAATATTGTGTTAGCTTGTGTCCATCTATCTCCTTACCTCACGACTTGAATCTCGGGACGAGATTCTTCTTTAGTAGGGGTGAGCTGTCACATCCCTAGCTTCTGGTGCTGCCTAGTGTTTACATCTTGCTTGCATCATGTTTAACTTTCATGGAAACTTGAAATGGGGGATGTTCAAACCGTAGCATAAAAGGAATCCACCAGGTTCAACTAAAATATTTTTCAGTGAACCCAAATGGCCTTCAAAAATGTTCATCATTTTTGGAAAATACTAGAAACAACAACCAGAGGCGATGCACATTTTTGCATGACATTTTGGATTGTTGAATTAACACATATTGTATTTTGAATTAGAGCAAATAAATACTATAAATACTTTATTACTCCAATAATTCTGATTTTTGTTGAGGGGCTTTGGAATAATCCTTTTAGTCCCTGCAAAGTTTATCAGAAGCAACAAAATTAGTTTGGTTCAAAAACCAAATTAAAACAAATGTCAGAAATAGAAAACAGAAACAAAATAGAGAAAGAAGAAACTTACCTGGAACTTACCTGTCCAGCTGGCCGGCCTGCTACTGTGCGGCCCAGCCCACAGCGCAGTGCCAGTCACCCTCAACCTCCCGCCAGGAGGATGAGAGGCGCGTGTCCACCGCACGCAAGCACGTGCCCCGGCCACCTCCTGCTTGCCGCCGCTGCTGCTGGAGGGCGCCAAGAGCGCCACAACACCCCCTGCATCTTCCCCCCTCTCTGGTTCCTCCCTCTCCCCCAGCGCTCGCGCCGCTGCCACCCGAGGCCGCTGACGAGCACCGCCGCAGCCACGGCCTCCCCCGTGCCTCTCCTACGTGACCTCGAGCTCCGCCGTCGACCCATACGCCGTATACACCGAGCCACGCGATGAGAAAAGCCCCGGAGCGCCGTCCCCGACGTCTTCTTCCTCCTCGGATCACCGAGATCGCCGGCGACCATGCTCCCGCTCCGACGCGTCCCCGAGCCCGCTGACCTTCTCCTCCTCCCCCAGTGCACCCCTGATCACTTCCCCCCTATTCCCTTCTGCGATAGCGCGCCTTAACTAGCCACCGTCGAGGTCGAGATCTCCCCGCCGCCGGACATGTCACCACCGTGGCTACGGCCGCACAAGCTCGTGTCCGAGCTCATGGATGCACTCACCGCACTCCCTCGAGTCGAACACGACCATCCACGGCTCCTTCCGTGCCCCGCATCGCCCAAACCGTTGTTGGCCGAACTCCGGCCGCCACCGCAGCTCCGTTCCGGTGAGCTCAGGCCAGCCCAGCCCCAGCCATCGTCACCGTTGGATGCGCCACCCCGCCAGCTCCCCGTAGATGCTCTCTGCGCGTCCAACCATCGACTATAGCGCAAGTCCAGCTAACCTCCGCCGCATTTCTGGTCGTCGCCAGCCAAACTCCGGCATGCTGACGTGGCCTGGTGATTATCGCTAATGACGCCCTAACTAACCCCCTAGCTCACTGACACCTGGGCCCCACTCTCTAATTAACCTAGGTTCTATTTCTGTTTAGACTAAACCAACCCCCACGGGCCCCACTGGTCAAGTTTAACCCGGACCGACCAGTTGACTTGCTGACGTGGTGCTGATGTCACTCCGATGTCATAAATCTTTTTCTAGAATTAAAATAAATCAGAAATGATTTATAAATTTCAGAAAATACCCCAAACTTCAAAAATTCATAGAAAATCAACGGTAACTCAGAATAAGATAAATTATATATGAAAAATGATCAGAAAAATCCAATCTATCCATCTGTACCATCTTCATGCATATTACGACAAATTATAGCTACTGTTTAGGACAAATCAAATAAATGGCATTTAAATAACCATATGTGGAGTTTGAATTTGAACCTTGGGTTCAAACCAACTACACTTAATTGTGTTGCTAGTTGCATTAGGCCAAATCACATCATATTGCCATGTCATAATCATGCACCATAATTGTTGCATTGCATTGATTATGTTCTTCCTTCTTTGCCGGTGTTTGTTCCCTCTCGATAGACGTGGTTCCGATGATGTGATCGATGACACCGATGAAGAACTATACTATCTTCGGAAGTGCCAGGCAAGCAAGACCCCCTTGGTCATTCCGATACAATCCCACTCTCTCGCTCCTGCTCTCTTTTACTTCATTAGGACAACTACGTTTCAACTATTACGTGCTGCGGTAGCTGAACCCCTTTCCTCTGCATGACCTGTCATTGCCACAGTAAATAGATGAAACCCACTAGCATGAGTAGGAATTGTTTGAGCCCGGATGTGCCTACTCATTCATGCTTGTTGTCATGCCTGCTACTGCATAGAGTTGAGTTAGGCTTGATTCATCGGGAATGAATTGGAACATGGTGAACATGTCCTACCGTTGAGAACTAAGTGTGTGAACATGATTTGGTAAAGGTAGCGGTGAGAGGCCATGTAGGAGTACATGGTGGGTTGTCTCATTGCAGCCGTTCTCAGGAACAGAGTTCTGTGTTTGTGATCCATGAACAGTTACTACCACACATTGGGTTCCGGTAACTCGGCCCCTCTCGGCTTATTAAACAACTTGATCTCTGTCCAGGAGTTGCAACTAGTTTCTGGTGTTTGTAGGAGTGTTAATAGTCTACCAAGTGGCACCCGGTACAAGTGGGCTTGGGACAGACTAGGCACAGTGGCATGGTGTACCAAGTGGCACCTGGATGGTGGGCTTGGGAACCCTGCATACATCGTTTGGGGCCGTGAGCGACACCCCGGCCGGATCTCCTTGCGGATGGAACCCGAATAGGCGATAAACCTGGATGACAGACTCGTGTGGTTAGTCAGGTCGTGGCCGACACCCTCGCCGGGCTTCCGCTTGAAGGTTGCCGAGGTACACGACGTGTACAGGGCGAGAAGTGGCGAGAGCGTGTGTGAAGAAGTAAACCCCTGCAGGGTTATCATTATCTATTCGAGTAGCCGGATTCCGCGGATATGGAAACTTGGACCCCTTGCATAGTTCATAGACAAGTGAAAGTGGATACTCTAAAACTCGCAAGATAAGCGTGAGAGCTATGGATGGCCTTCTCATAGGGAGACGGGAGCGGATCCATAGTGGTGTATTGATATGGTGAATATGTGGACTCGTGTGCGTCACCTCAAGAGTTACTTGCAGTCGTAGTTCAGGATAGCCACCGAGTCAAAGCTGGCTTGGTGCAGTCAAACTCCACCACCCCCTTTGTTGATACTGATGCATATGTAGCTAGTTCTGATGTAAGTCTTGCTGGGTACATTTGTACTCACGTTTGCCTATTTTATCTTTTGCAGAGAGACGTCAGTCTCGCTAGTAGTTCCGTGTGGACTTAGACGTTTAGCTTGAGATCTCAGCTATGATCTTGTGCCCTCGGCAGGATCTGGTAGATAGTCAGACTCCTCAGCCTTTTTCATTTGTAGATGTCTGTACTCAGACATGTTAAGCTTCTGCATGTGCTTTGACTTGTATGCTCTGAATGATGGGTCATGAGACCCATGTTTGTTATATCTCACTCCTTGGAGCCTAATGAATAAATACTTGAGTCGTAGAGTTATGCTGTGATGCCATGTTGTATTTACACATATCGAGCATATTGTGTGTATGATTGAAATGCTTGGTATGTGTGGGATCCGACAACCTAGTTGTTTATACTTGGTAGCCTCTCTTATGGGGAAATGTAGTCTTGTGCTTCCATGAGCCATAGTAGTCTGCTACAGCCCGGTTCACCGGAGTCCTGCTAGCCCAGCACTACTGCTCCAGAACACTTGACTGGCCGACATGTGATTCACTTCGTTCCTGTGTCTGTCCCTTCAGGGAAATGTCACGCGGTGACATTCGGAGTCCTGCCTAGCTTGCTACAGCCCGGGTTCATGGAGTCCTGTTAGCCCGGTGCTACAGCCGGGATTCACACGCTGCTGACCGACATGCTCGATGTGATTCATGTATGCCTATCCCCATAGGTTAGTGCCGATTTGGGTTCACGACTAGCCATGTCGGCCCAGGTTCTCTGTCATATGGATGCTAGCGACACTATCATATACGTGAGCCAAAATGCGCAAATGGTCCCGGGCCATGGTAAGGCGACACCCGTGGGGATACCATGCGTGAGGCCGCAAAGTGATATGACGTGTTACCGGCTAGATCGATGTGACTTGGAATCGGGGTCCTGACAATAGCACTATGATGGAATAGAATGGTGGTTGTGGAGAAGACAAAAATGAGAAGATAGTCTCACATCGACTAGGCGTATCAACGGGCTATGGAGATGCCCATTAATAGATATCAATTTGAGTGAGTAGGGATTGCCATGCAACGGATGCACTAGAGCTATAAGTATATGAAAGCTCAACAAAAGAAACTAAGTGGGTGTGCATCCAACTTGGTTTCTCACGAAGACCTAGGGCATTTTGAGGAAGCCCATTATTGGAATATACAAGGCAAGTTCTATATTGAAAAATTACGACTAGTATATGAAAGTGATATCATAGGAGACTCTCTATATGAAGAACATGGTGCTACTTTGAAGCACTAGTGTGGAAAAAGGATAGTAGCATTGTCCCTTCTCTCTCTTTCTGTCATTTTTCTTTATTTATTTGGGACTTTTTTCTTTTTTTCTTTTGGCCTCTTTCCCCTTTTTTCGTCCGCAGTCTCATCCCGACTTGTGGGGGAATCATAGTCTCCATCATCCTTTCCTCACCTGGGACATTGCTCTAATAATGATGATCATCACACTTTATTTACTTACAACTCAAGAATTACAACTCAATACTTAGAACAAAATATGACTCTATGTGATTGCCTCCGGCGGTGTATGAGTGACATGTATGAAGAATTATGGACGGTGGCTTTGCCACAAATACGATGCAACTACATGATCATGCAAGCAATATGACAATGATGAAGCGTGTCATAATAACGAAATAGTGGAAAGTTGCATGGCAATATATCTCGGAGTGGCTATGGAAATGCCATAATAGGTAGGTATGGTGGCTGTTTTGAGGAAGGTATATGGTGGGTTTATGGTACCGCCGAAAGTTGCAAGATACTAGAGAGGCTAGCAATGGTGGAAGGCGAGAGTGCGTATAATCCATGGACTCAACACTAGTCATAAAGAACTCACATACTTATTGCAAAAATCTATTAGTTATCGAAACAAAGTATTACGCGCATGCTCCTAAGGGGATAGATTGGTAGGAAAAGATCATCGCTCGTCCCCGACCGCCACTCATAAGGAAGACAATCAATAAATAAATCATGCTCCGACTTCATCACATAACGGTTCACCATACGTGCATGCTGCGGGAATCACAAACTTCAATAGAAGTATTTCTCAAATTCACAACTACTCAACTAGCATGACTCTAATATCACCATCTCCATATCTCAAAACAATTATCAAGTATCAAACTTCTCATAGTATTGAATGCACTTATATGAATTTTTTATTATTGCCATGTTGTTCTAAAGGACTCTCAAAATAATATAAGTGAAGCATGAGAGAACAATAGTTTCTATAAAACAAATCCACCACCGTGCTCTAAAAGATATAAGTCAAGCAGTAGAGCAAAAACTATATAGCTCAAAAGATACAAGTGAAGCACATAGAGTATTCTAATAAATTTCAATTCATGTGAGTCTCTCTCAAAAGGTGTGTACAGAAAGGATGATTTTGGTAAACTAAAAAGCAAAGACTCAAATCATACAAGACTCTCCAAGCAAAAGACATATCATGTGGTGAATACAAATATAGCTCCAAGTAAAGTTACCGATAGACGAAGACGAAAGAGGGGATGCCTTCCGGGGCATCCCCAAGCTTAGGCTTTTTGGTTTCCTTGAATTTTACCTTGGGGTGCCATGGGAATACCTAAGCTTAGGCTCTTGCCACTCTTTGTTCCATAATCCATAAAATCTTTACCCAAAATTTGAAAACTTCACAACACAAAACTCAAGATAGAAAATCTCGTGAGCTCCGTTAGCGAAAGAAAATAAAACACCACTTCAAGGTACTGTAATGAACTCATTATTTATTTAAATTGATGTTAAACCTACTTTATTCCAACTTCTATATGGTTTATAAACTCTTTTACTAGCCATAGATTCATCAAAATAAGCAAAACAACACAAGAAAAACAGAATCTGTCAAAAACAGAACAGTCTGTAGTAATCTATAGCTAACGCAAGTTCTGGAACCCCCAAAATTCTAAAATAAATTGCTGGACGTGAGGAATTTATCTATTAATCATCTTCAAAAGGAATTAACTAAATAGAACCTTCCAAAGAAAAATTCCAGCGATTCTCGTGAGCGCTAAAGTTTCTGTTTTCTACAGCAAGATCAAAAAGACTTTCCCCAAGTCTTCCCAACGGTTCTACTTGGCACAAACACTAATTAAGCACAAAAAACACAACCAAAACAGAGGCTAGGTAAATTATTTATTACTAAACAGGAGAAAAAATCAAGGAATAAAAATAAAATTGGTTTGCCTCCCAACAAGCGCTATCATTTAACGCCCCTAGCTAGGCATAAAAGCGAAGATAGATATAAGTATTGCCATCTTCGGTAGGCAATCCATAAGTGGATCTCATAATAGATTCATATGGTAATTTAATTTTATTTCTAGGTAATTGTTCCATGGCCTTAACCGAAATTGGAATCTAATATTCCCTTCCTTCATATTGATAATTGCACCAATCGTTCTAAGGAAAGGTCTACCGAGAATAATAGGACATGAAGGACTGCAATCTATATCAAGAACAATGAAATCTACAGGCACATAGTTCCTATTTGCAACAATAAGAACATAATTAATTCTTCCCATAGGCTTCTTAATAGTGGAATCCGCAATGTGCAAGTCTAAAGAACAATCATCAGAATCACGGAAACCTAGCAAATCACACAAAGTTTTTGGAATCGTGGAAACACTAGCACCCAAATCACACAAAGCATAGCACTCATGATCTTTAATTGTAATTTTTATTGTAGGTTCCCACTCATCATAAAGTTTTCTAGGGATAGAAACTTCCAACTCAAGTTTTTCTTCATAAGATTACATCAAAGCATCAACGATATGTTTAGTAAAAGCTTTATTTTGACTATAAGCATGAGAAGAATTTAGCATGGATTACAACAAGGAAATACAATCTATCAAAGAGCAATTATCATGATTAAATTCCTTGAAATCCAAAATAGTGGGTTCATTGATATTTAAAGTTTTAACCTCTTCAATCCCACTTTTAACAATTT
Organism: Triticum aestivum; assembly: GCF_018294505.1. Taxonomy (NCBI): domain Eukaryota; kingdom Viridiplantae; phylum Streptophyta; class Magnoliopsida; order Poales; family Poaceae; genus Triticum; species Triticum aestivum. Next base: position 117,299,816 of record NC_057797.1, on the reverse strand, counting down.
TAGCATCAAGATCTAAAAACTCCAAATTTTTGGAACGCCTTCTAGGTAAAGGTGGCTCATCTTCATTCCCATAATTATCAAGATTCATATTGCAAAAGAAAGATTTAATAGGGGACAAATCAATAACTTTTAGATCTTCATCTTTATTATCATGAAAACTAGAAGAACACGCTTTCACAAAGCAATCTTTCTTAGCACGCATCCTAGCGGTTCTTTCTTTGCACTCATCAATGGAAATTCTCATGGCTTTGAGAGACTCATTGATATCATGCTTAGGTGGAATAGATCTAAGTTTCAAAGAATCAACATCAAGAGAAATTAACGTTCCTAGCCAACTCATCAATCTTAAGCAATTTTTCTTCAATCAAAGCATTGAAACTCTTTTGCAAAGTAATAAATTCTTTAATATTAGATTCAAAATCAGAGGGAATCTTATTATAATTTTCATAGGAATTGTTATAGGAATTACCATAATTATTAGAGGAATTAATAGGAAACGGCCTAGAATTAAAATTACCTCTATACGTGTTATTACCAAAATTGTTCCTACCAACAAAATTCACATCCATAGATTCATTATAATTCTCAATCAAGGTAGACAAAAGCATATCATTAGGATCAGTAGGAGCACTCTTTTTAGCAAACAATTTCATAAGTTCATCCATCTTTCCACTCAAGACATTAATCTCTTCAATTGCATGCACTTTTTTATTAATAGATATTTCGGTGTGCCATTGAGAATAATTAACCATAATATTATCTAGGAGTTTAGTAGCCTCTCCTTAAGTGATTTCCATAAAAGTGGCTCCCACGGCCGAATCTAAAAGATTTCTAGGAGCAAAATTCAATCCGGCATAATTTTTTTGTATAATCATCCAAAGATTCAAACCATGTGTAGGGCAATTACTTATCATTAATTTCATCCTCTCCCAAGATTGTGCGACATGTTCATGATCAAGTTCCTTAGAATTCATAATATCATTTCTAAGAGAGATGATCTTAGCGGGAGGAAAATACTTAGAGATAAAAGCATCATTGCACTTATTCCATGAATCAATACTATTTTTAGGCAAAGACGAAAACCAAGCTTTAGCACGATTTCTAAGAGAAAATGGAAATAGCTTCAATTTAACAATATCATTATCCACATCTTTCTTCTTTTGCATATCACACAAATCAACAAAGTTGTTTAGATGGGTAGCGGCATCTTCACAGGAAGGTCAGCGAATATCTAGGTATGATCATGTATATAGGCATCACGTCCAAGACAAGTAGACCAAAACGATTCTGCATCTACTACTATTACTCCACACATCGACCGCTATCCATCATGCATCTAGAGTATTAAGTTCATAAGAACAGAGTAAAGCTTTAAGGAAGATGACATGATGTAGAGGGATAAACTCATGCAATATGATATAAACCCCATATTTTTATCCTCGATGGCAACAATACAATACGTCTCGGTTCCCTTTCTATCACTGGGATCGAGCACCGCAAGATTGAACCCAAAGCTAAGCACTTCTCCCATTGAAGAAAGATTAATCTAGTAGGCCAAACCAAACTGATAATTCAAAGAGACTTGCAAAGATAAACCAATCATACATAAAAGAATTCAGAGGAGAATCAAATATTGTTCATAGATAATCTAGATCATAAACCCACAATGCATCGGATCTCGACAAACACACCGCAAAAGAACATTACATCGAATAGATCTCCAAGAGAATCAAGGAGAACTTTGTATTGATATCCAAAGAGAGAGAAGAAGTGATCTAGCTAATAACTATTGACCCGTAGGTCTGAAGTAAACTACTCGCACATCACCGGAGAGGCCATGGAGTTGATATAGAGGCCCTCCGTGATCAATGCCCCTTCCGGTGGAGCTCCGGAAAAGGCCCTGAGATGGGATCTCTCGAGTACAGAAGGTTGCGGTGGTGGAATTAGGTTTTCGTGGTGCTCCTGGATGTTTGGGGGTACGTGGATATATATAGGAGGAAGAAGTACGTCGGTGGAGCAACGGAGGGCCCATGAGGGTGGAGGGCACGCCCCCCTGCCTCATGCCTTCCTCCCTTGTTTCTTGAGGGCCGCTCCAAGTCTCCTGGATCATGTTTATTGAGAAAATCACGTTCCTGAAGGTTTCATTCCGTTTGGACTCCGTTTGATATTCCTTTTCTTCGAAACCCTAAAATAGGCAAAAAAGAAACAACAATTTGGGTTGGGCATCCGGTTAGTAGGTTAGTCCCAAAAATGATATAGAAGTGTAAAATAAAGCCCATTAACATCCAAAATAGATAATATAATAGCATGGACTAATAAAAAATTATAGATACATTGGAGACGTATCATAGACCACAATGATCTCCCAATTGAAGTTCATCTCACGCTCCCAAACCTCCATGCCGACAAAGTGGGATCCACGGTCCATGGATCCCACCTCAAAGGTAGCATCCTTCACACCTAGAAGGATGCCACCGGAGTGACCCGCCACTCTACTAGAAGGCAACCATTGCCATGCAAACAAGTGTCTGCTAAGACGCTCAAGTTCAACGAGCGAGAACTCGGAGTGCATCGTCTCCTGGATCACTACCACATCTACGGATTCACCGCGCATATATTCAATGAGTTGCCTACGGCGGCCATCATGGCCGATGCCCCGCAGGTTCCAAAATAGACAACGCATGATCACTCACCTCACGGGTCCTCCCTGGACTCTATGGTAGTAGAAGCACTTGAAAGAAATATGCCCTAGAGGCAATAATAAAGTTGCTATTTATATTTCCGTATATCATGATTGTAGGATCGAAAGTATGTCTAGAGGGGGGGTGATTAGACTACTTGACCAAATAAAAACTTAACCTTTTCCCAATTTTAGTTCTTGGCAGATTTTAGCTATTTTAGGACAAGTCAAGCAATCATCACACAATTCAAGCAAGCATGCAAAGAGTATATTGGCAGCGGAAAGTAAAGCATGCAACTTGCAAGAAAGTAAAGGGAAGGGTTTGGAGAATTCAAACACAATTGGAGACACGGATGTTTTTCCCGTGGTTCGGATAGGTGGTGCTATCCTACATCCACGTTGATGGAGACTTCAACCCACGAAGGGTAATGGTTGCGCGAGTCCACACAGGGCTCCACCCAAGGGCAATGGTTGCGCGAGTCCACACAGGGCTCCACCCACGAAGGGTCCACGAAGAAGCAACCACCCACAAAGGGTCCACGAAGAAGCAACCTTGTCTATCCCACCATGGCCATCGCCCACGAAGGACTTGCCTCACTAGCGGTAGATCTTCACGAAGTAGGCGATCTCCTTGCCCTTACAAACTCCTTGGTTCAACTCCACAATCTTGTCAGAGGCTCCCAAGTGACACCTAGCCAATCTAGGAGACACCACTCTCCAAGAAGTAACAAATGGTGTGTAGGTAATGAACTCCTTGCTCTTGTGCTTCAAATGATAGTCTCCCCAACACTCAACTCTCTCTCATAGGATTTGGATTTGGTGGAAAGAAGATTTGAGTGGAAAGCAACTTGGGAAGGCTAGAGATCAAGATTCATATGGTAGGAATGGAATATCTTGGTCTCAACACATGAGTAGGTGGTTCTCTCTCAGAACATATGAGTTGGAATGGTGTGTGTGTTCTGATGGCTCTCTCACTGAATGAGAAAGAGGTGGAGGGGTATATATAGCCTCCACACAAAATCCAAACGTTACACAGTTTTCCAATCTCGGTGGGACCGAATCAATAAACTCGGTCGGACCGAAAATGTAAACCTAGTGACCGTTAGTGATTTCGGTGGGACCGACATGCAACTCGGTAGGACCGATTCCGTTAGGGTTTGGGCATAACGTAATCTCGGTGAGACCGATTACAAAAAACTTGGTGAGACCAAATTTGGTAACTAGCTAACCAGAGAGTTGGTCAGGCAAACTCGGTGGGACCTATTTGCTATTTCGGTGAGACCGAGTGGAACTCGGTGAGACCGAAAAGTTACAAAAGGGAAACACTGAGTTTACATTGCAATCTCGGTGGGACCGATTCGCTCTTTTGGTGGGACCAAAAAGTTACGAAAGGGAAACAGAGAGTTTGCAACCCCATCTCGGTGAGACCGAGATGCCTATCGGTAGGACCGAATTGCTAGGGTTTGGCAGTGGCTAATGACAAGTAAAACTCGGTGGCGCCGGATAGGAAGAATCGGTAGGACCGAGTTTGGCTTAGGGTTTAGGTCATATGTGGATATGGAAAAATAGTTGAGGGTTTTGGAGCATATCACTAAGCACATGAAGCAAGAGGCTCATTAAGCAACACCTCGTCCCTCCTTAATAGTATTGGCTTTTCCTAAGGACTCAATGTGATCTTCGATCACTAAAATATAAAATGAAGAGTCTTGAGCTTTTGAGCTTGAGCCAATCCTTTGTCCTTAGCATTTTGAGGGTTCCACTTTCACATCCATGCCATGCCAATCATTGAGCTTTCCTGAAACAATCATCTTGGAATAGCATTAGCTCAATGAGCTATATGTTGTTATGAATTACCAAAACCACCTAGGGATAGTTGCACTTTCAATGATAAATGTTTATTATTCATTCTAGAATTGTATTAACCAGAAACATAAATACATGTGTGAATAGATAGACAAACAGAGTGTCACTAGTATGCCTCTACTAGACTAGCTCGTTAATCGAAGATGGTTAAGTTTCCTAGCCATGGACAAGAGTTGTCATTTGATGAATGTGATCACATCATTAGAGAATGATGTGATTGACTTGACCCATCCGTTAGCTTAGCACTATGTTCGTTTAGTTTATTGCAATTGATTTCTCCATAACTTATACATGTTCCTATGACTATGAGATTATGAAACTCCCGAATACCGGAGGAATACTTAGTGTGCTATCAAACATCACAACGTAACTGGGTGACTATAAATATGCTCTACAGGTGTCTCCGATGGTGTTTGTTGAGTTGGCATAGATCAAGATTAGGATTTGTCACTCCGTGTATCAGAGAGGTATCTCTGGACCCTCTCGATAATGCATATCACAATAAGCCTTGCAAGCAATGTGACTAATGAGTTAGTTGCGGGATGCTGCATTACGGAACGATTAAAGAGACTTGCCGATAACGAGATTGAACTAGGTATTGATATACCGACGATCGAATCTCGGGCAAGTAACATACCGATGACAAAGGGAACACCATATGTTGTTATGCGGTTTGACCGATAAAGATCTTCGTACAATATGTAGGAACCAATATGAGCATCCAAGTTCCGCTATTGGTTATTTGATCGGAAGATAGTCTCGGTCATGTCTACACAGTTCTCAAACCTGTAGGGCCCGCACGCTTAACGTTCGATTACGATCGATATTATGAGTTTATGTGTTTTGATATACCGAAGGTATTTCAGAGTCCTGGATGTGATCATGGACATGACGAGGAGTCTCAAAATGGTCGATACATAAAGATCGATATATTGGAAGGCTATGTTTGGACACGAAATGGTTCCGGATGAGTTCGGACATTTTCTGGAGTACCGGGAGGTTACCGGAACCCCCAGGGAGTCAATGGGCCTTAATGGGCCCTAGTGGAGAAAGAGGGGAGCAGGCAAGTGGTGGGGCGCGCCCCCTAGGCCCAAAATGAATTGGTTTATGGTTTGGGGGGCGGCCCCCTTTCCTTCTCCTCTCCTCCTCCTTCCTCCTTCTCCTAATAGGAATAGGAAGGGGGGCAAACCTAGTTGGAGTAGGATTGCCCCCCTTGGGCACGCCTCCTCCTAGGCCGGCCCTCTCCTCCTCCCACCTTTATATACGGGGGAGGGGGCACTCCATAGACACACAAGTTTATTGTTTAGCCGTGTGCGGTGCCCCCTCCTTAGAATTGCACCTCGGTCATATCGTTGTAGTGCTTAGGCGAAGCCCTGCATCGATAACTTCATCATCAGACCGTCGTGCTGATGAAACTCTCCCTCAGCCTCAATTGGATCAAGAGCATGAGGGACGTCACCGAATTGAATGTGTGCAGATCGCGGAGGTGCCGTGGGTTCGGTACTTGATCGGTTGGATCGTGAAGACGTTCGACTACATCAACCGCGTTTCATAATGCTTCTGCTTTCGATCTACAAGGGTACGTATACATACTCTTCCCATCTCGTTGCTATGCATCACGTAGATGGATCTTGCATGTGCGTAGGATTTTTTTAAAAAATACTACGTTCCCCAAGAATGGTATCAGAGCCAGGTTTATGCGTAGATGTTATATGCACGACTAGAACACAAAGGAGTTGTGGGCGTGGCCATATACATATTGCTTTCCATCACTAGTTGATTCTTGATTCAGCGGTATTGTTGGATGAAGGGGCTCAGACCGACATTACGTGTATGCTTACGCGAGACTGGTTCTACCGACGTGCTTCGCACACATGTGGCTAGTGGGTGTCAGTTTTTCCAACTTTAGTTGAATCGGATTCAATGAACATGGTTCTTTCTAAAGATCTAAAAGCAATCACTATACATGTTGTGGTTTTTGATGTGTAGGTAAGAACGGTTCTTGCTAAGCCCGTAGCAGCCACGTAAAACTTGCAACAACAAAGTAGAGGATGTCTAACTTGTTTTTTCAGGACATGTTGTGATGTGATATGGTCAAGACATGATTATATAAATTGTTGTATGAGATGATCATGTTTTGTAACACAGTTATTGGCAACTGGTAGGAGCCATATGGTTGTCGCTTTATTGTATGAAATGCAATCGCCATGTAGTTGCTTTACTTTAGCACTAAGCGGTAGCGATAGTCATGGAAGCAATAGTTGGCGAGACGACAACCATGCTTCGACGGAGATCAAGGTGTCAAGCCGGTGACGATGGTGATCATGACCGTGCTTTGAAGATGGAGATCAAAAGTCACAAGATGATGATGGCCATATCATATCACTTATTTGATTGCATGTGATGTTTATCCTTTATGCTTCTTATTTTGCTTACTTCAACGGTAGCATTATAAGATGATCTCTCACTAAATTTCAAGGTGCAAGTGTTCTCCCTGAGTATGCACCGTTGCTACAGTTCGTCGTGCCGAGACACCACGTGATGATCGGGTGTGATAAGCTCTACGTTCACATAGAACGGGTGCAAGCCAGTTTTGCGCATGCAGAATACTCGGGGTTAAACTTGACGAGCCTAGCATATGCAGATATGGCCTCGGAACACCGAGACCGAAAGGTCGAGCGTGAATCATATAGTAGATATGATCAACATAGTGATGTTCACCATTGAAAACTACTCCATCTCACGTGATGATCGGACATGGTTTAGTTGATATGGATCACGTGAGCACTTATATGTTTAGAGGGATGTCTATCTAAGTGGGAGTTCTTAAGTAATATGATTAATTAAACTCTAATTTGTCATGAACTTAGTACCTGATATTATTTTGCATGTCTATGTAGTTGTAGATAAATGGCCCGTGCTGTTGTTCCGTTGAATTTTAATGCGTTCCTAGAGAAAGCTAAGTTGGAAGATGATGGTAAAAATTACACCGACGGGGTCCGTAACTTGAGGATTATCCTCATTGCTGCATAGAAGAATTACGTCCTGGAAGCACCGCTAGGTGCCAAACCCACTGCACGAGCAACGCCAGATGTTATGAACACTTGGGAGAGCAAAGCAGATGACTACTCGATAGTTCAGTGTGCCATGCTTTACGGCTTAGAACCGGGACTTCAACGACATTTTGAACGTCATGGAGCATATGAGATGTTCTAGGAGTTGAAGTTAATATTTCAAGCAAATACCTGGATTAAGAGAAATGAAGTCTCCAATAAGTTCTATAGCTGCAAAATGGAGGACAATAGTTCTGTCAGTGAGCATATACTTAGAATGTCTGGGTACCACAGTCACTTGACTCAGTTGGGAGTTAATCTTCCATTTGATAGTGTCATTGACAGAGTTCTTCAATCACTGCCACCAAGCTACAAGAGTTTCGTGATGAACTATAATATGCAAGGGATGGATAAGACGATTCCCGAGCTCTTCGCAATGCTAAATGCTGCGGAGGTAGAAATCAAGAAGGAGCATGAAGTGTTGATGGTCAACAAGACCACTAGTTTCAAGAAAAAAGGGTAAAGGGAAGAAGGGGAGCTTCAATAAGAACTGCAAACAAGTTGCTGCTCAAGTGAAGAAGCCCAAGTCTGGACCTAAGCCTGAGACCGAGTGCTTCTACTACAAAGGGACTGGTCACTGGAAGCAGAACTGCCCCAACTATTTGATGGAGAAGAAGGATGGCGAAGTGAAAGGTATATTTGATATACATATTATTGATGTGTACCTTACTAATGCTCGCAGTAGCGCTTGGGTATTTGATACTGGTTCTGTTGCTAATATTTGCAACTCGAAACAGGGACTACGGATTAAGCGAACATTGGCTAAGGACGAGGTGACGATGCGCGTGGGTAATGGTTCCAAAGTCGATGTGATCTCCGTCGGCACGCTACCTCTACATCTAGCTTCGGCATTAGTTTTAGACCCGAATCATTGTTATTTGGTGCCAGCGTTGAGCATGAATATTATATCTGGATCTTGTTTGATGCGAGACAGTTATTGATTTAAATCAGAGAATAATGGTTATTCTATTTATATGAATAATATATTTTATGGTCATGCACCCTTGATGAATGGTCTATTTTTACTAAATCTTGATATTAGTGGTACACATGTTCATAGTATTGAAGCAAACAGATATAAGTTTAATAATGATAGTGCAACTTATTTGTGGCCCTGCCGTTTAGGTCATATTGGTGTAAAGTGCATGAAGGAACTCCATTCTGATGGGATTTTGGAATTACTTGATTATGAATCACTTGATGCTTGTGAACCATGCCTCATGGGCAAGATGACCAAGACTCCATTCTCTGGAACAATGGAGCAAGCAACAGACTTGTTGGAAATAATACATACAGATGTATGCGGTCCGATGAGTGTTGATGCTCGTGGCGGGTATCATTATTTTCTCACCTTCACAGATGATTTGAGAAGATATGGGTATATCTACTTGATGAAGCATAAGTTTGAAACATTTGAAAAGTTCAAAGAATTTTAGAGTGAAGTGGAAAATCGTCGTAACAAGAAAATAAAGTTTCTGCGATCTGATCGTGGAGGAGAATATTTGAGTTACGAGTTTGGTCTTCATTTGAAACAATGCGGAATAGTTTCGCAACTCACGCCACCTAGAACACCACAGCATAATGGTGTGTCCAGACGTCGTAACCGCACTTTATTAGATATGATGCAATCTATAATGTCTCTTACTAATTTGCCGCTATCGTTTTGGGGTTATGCTTTAGATACGGCTGCATTCACGTTAAATAGGGCAGCATCGAAATCCGTTGAGACGACACCTTATAAACTATAGTTTGGAAAGAAACCCAAGTTGTTGTTTCTTAAAGTTTGGGTCTGCGATGCTTATGTGAAAAAGCTTCAACCTGATAAGCTCGAACCCAAATTGGAGAAATGTGTCTTCATAGGATACCCAAAAGAGACTGTTGGGTACACCTTCTATCACAGATCCAAAGGCAATATATTCATTGCTAAGAATGGATCCTTTCTACAGAAGGAGTTTCTCTCGAAAGAAGTAAGTGGGATGAAAGTAGAACTTGATGAGGTAACTGTACCTGCTCCCTTATTGGAAAGTAGTTCATCACAGAAATCAGTTCCAGTGATTCCTACGTCAGTAGGTGAGGAAGCTAATGATGATGATCATGAAACTTCTGATCAAGTTACTACCGAACCTCGTAGGTCAACCAGAGTAAGATCCACACCAGAGTGGTACGGTAATTGTCGGTGTCAAAACCGGCGGATCTCAGGTAGGGGGTCCCGAACTGTGCGTCTAGGCAGATGGTAACAGGAGGCAGGGGACACAATGTTTTACCCAGGTTCGGGCCCTCTTGATGGAGGTAAAACCCTACGTCCTGCTTGATTAATATTGTTGATATGGGTAGTACAAGAGTAGATCTACCGCGAGATCAGAGAGGCTAAACCCTAGAAGCTAGCCTATGGTATGATTGTTGTTCGTCCTACGGACAAAATCCCTCCGGTTTATATAGACACCGGAGAGGGCTAGGGTTACACAGAGTCGGTTACAATGGTAGGAGATCTACATATCCGTATCGCCAAGCTTGCCTTCCACGCCAAGGAAAGTCCCTTCCGGACACGGGACGAAGTCTTCAATCTTGTATCTTCATAGTCCAGGAGTCCGGCCGAAGTTATAGTCCGGCTATCCGGACACCCCCTAATCCAGGACTCCCTCAGTAGCCCCTGAACCAGGCTTCAATGACGACGAGTCCGGCACGCAGATTGTCTTCGGCATTGCAAGGCGGGTTCCTCCTCCAAGTACTTCATAGAAGATTTTGAACACAAAGGTAGTGTCCGACTCTGCAAAATAAGTTTCCACATATTGCCATAGAGAGAATAATATTTACACAAATCTAATCTGCTGACGTATTCTGTAGCGTGACATCACACCACGGCCAAGTCTTTATTCGAATCATTTTACTGTCCCACCTCAGCACGTTTAGCGAGGCGGTTTCCTTGGCACGTCTTGTCAAAGCAGAGACCGTGTCCCCTTATTCTGGGATTCTCATCAATACGGCGCGGGTAACCTAACCGCTCCATTGATTACGGCGCTGGGGAGATAAGCGAGTTTTATCAGGCTGGTGGGGACGCATAGTCACGTCCGCCCATATAAGGGGATAAGGATCCACCTTTTCATCCACGCCTTCCTCCTCCTTTGCCTATCCATTTCCACGCACTCGAGCTCCAGCGCCCAAGTCCGCACACCCCACCTCAACCTTCTCCAGCCATGTCCGGAGCGGGAGGCAAGTGGATGGTCTCCTCCGTCATGGAGGGACACATCAAAAAACTGAGGAAGGCCGGATACTTGTCTAACGACATTGCGCACCGGCTTCCCGAAGAGGGGCAGCTCATCCCCACCCCTAGGCCCCATGAGAGGGTGGTGTTCCTCCCCCGTTTCCTCCGCGGACTGGGTTTCCCTCTCCACACATTTGTCCGGGGGCTCATGTTCTACTATGGCCTGGATTTCCACGATCTGGCCCCGAACTTTGTCCTCAACATCTCGGCGTTTATCGTCGTGTGCGAGGCTTTCATCTGCATCCGTCCCCATTTCTGCCTAAGGCTCAAGACTTTTAATGTCAAGCCAAAGGTGGTGCGCGGCAACCAGGCGGAATGTGGAGGCGCCATGGTGGGCAAGATGACCAACGTACTATGGCTCGAGGGCTCCTTCGTGGAGTCCCTAAAGGGGCGGCAATCGGGATGGTTTTACATCACCGAGCCGCGCGACCCTGAATGGGTCGCAGCCCCCGAGTTCTGATCCGGACCCCCTACGTGGCTCACCTCCTGGAAAAAGACGGGCCCGTCGTGGGGTAAAAAAGGAGAGCTGACCAGACTCCAAAAATGCATCCAAACCCTGGTGGACAAGAAGCTCAAACTTGTCAATGTAGTCCAGGTTATGCTCATCCACCGGATCCTCCCGTGTCAACAATGGGCATTCAACCTGTGGGAGTTCGACCCGGCGCAGCACCGAACTCTGAGCAGGCTCTTTGACACGACGTATGAAGATGCCTGGAAGGTGCTTTTCAAGGGCTCCGAGGCCCCCGCATCCGTTACCGAGGATCACGGATTCAGCACGTAGTGTCACGCTAGTGCGGTAAGCTGTTTTTACCTTTTACAGGGTATTAGTTTTTCATAGTTTGATTCCATGCGGGATCTAAGCTCCCTTACCTTTGACAGGATTGGCAGGAGACGTCCGGACAGATCAACTGTCCGGATCCTTTGCCCGAAGGCCCAGCGGACGCTCGCTTGGCGAAGCTGCTGGTTCCGGCACCCTATGTGGTGCCAGAGAAGAAGGCCAAGAAGAAGGCCACGGGGACTCGAAAGAGTGCCCAGCGCCAGGAGGTGTCGGATTCATCATCTGACAACTCCAAGACACACTCCTCCCATGAAGACGAGGAGGAGGAAGAAGAGACCTCTCCCCCTCCAGCGGGAGGAGGGAAGAAAAGTAAGGCCGCCCCAACTGGGGAGGCCGAAGGGTCCAAGAAGGGTAAGACCCTTCCTCCGGACTACTCCACCAATGCCGACGACGGCGAAGAGGAGTGGCCGCACAGGGCCAAGCCCCTGGCGAGATCGTAAGTATTCGGAGACCAGAGCAATTCATAGTGTTCCTTTCTTGCACAACTCCTCCTTACGCCGAATATGACTATGCGGTCCGCCCAAGGCCGGGCTCGACGAGTCGTCGAGCAGCTCCCTGGATTCGTCGGACGTGAATTCACTTCCGCCCGCTACCTCCCCCCACCCTACGGATGACGCCGAGGTGCTATCCCAATAGGTTCCAAGCCGGGAGGAGGTGGTCCTGGAGGCGCCGCAAGGCGACCTCCCGGACTCCAGGCGCAAAGGGGATAAAACCCCCAAGGGCCCCGAGTCCGGCCTTGAGCCGGACACCGCGCCGGAACCTTCAACGGTTCCGGACTCCGGTACGCAGCCTCCTTCCAAGAGGAGCAAGCCTACCGAGCCGGTGACCTCCGTCCAACTGGAGGCACCGGACAATTTGCAGGAGGTGCTTAAAGGCGCCTCCATCAATGAGGAGCACCGCACTATTATGAGTGCAGTGATCCAGAAGGTTCAGTCCACCAAGAGTGGACTGACTGAAGCATATGCTAGCCTTCTAACAGGCTTTGAGGTAAGTAAAGAATATGTAAAAATATTACCACATAGACAGTAGCCCCTGATGCTCTGTTCGGCGTTCGGAAAGAAAAGCTGAATAGAGGATCTAATAACATTCGCAGGAGTCTAACATAATCAAGTCAATATGCGTATGCAGGCTTCGCTGCTGGCCTCTGCCGCACTAACTGCGGAGGTGGAAACGCTGAAGCAAAACCTAGCGCAGTCCGAGAACGAGCTCGGCCATGTCAAGAGGCAACTCGAGGAGAAGGAAGGTAAGAGCATCGCCAACGGCCGCGCGAAACGACGCGCGCACGCGGTAAACGCAGCCTTTAGCACGCGCGGGGCGTTTTGCCGGAAGCGGTGGCGGGAAAACCACGCGCATGGGAACCGCTTGCGCGCACGCGAAAAGGCGCCAGCTCGCGCGCCATGTTTTGCGCGCCGCTTCCGCGCGCCTATAAAGTGCGGTGCGCGCCTCTCCACGCCTCCTCTTCTCCTCTTCCTCTCTCTCTGCCATGCGCCACTCCAGCGTCCCGCCACCGACGCGCATCTGTCGCCCCGGCGCCCCGCCACCGATGAGCCGCCATGCCACCGCGCCGCCGAGGAGCGTCCGGCTACCGCGACGTCCGCCTGCGCCCCAACGGCGGCTACTACACGGAGATACACTCCGGCGATCTCCGGCTCAGCCTCGGCATGTACGGGACGGCGCGCGAGGCCGGCCGCGCGTACGACGCGGCGGTGTGGCGCCTAGGCCGGCCGCGCGGCCAGATGAACTTCCAGGATGTCTACACGCTCCAGCAAGCGCTCGACCGTGCCCCGCCGCCGCGTCTGAACACGGCACAAGACCGTGCGGAGCACGGCGAGTGGTAGCGCTGCCTCCTCGTTACCTAGGAGGACGAGCGGGTCATGGCGGAGTGGCGCCACCGCCACCCGGAGGACGTCGCCTACGAGCAGGCCTACTAGGCAAGGCGTCGTGAGGAGGACACGCGAAGGCGCCGCGAGGCGCAGTTGGACAGGCATCGGCACAAGGCGTTGGCGAATGCACAGTCCGATCTCGTTGAAGCAGGTGGGCAGTCGTTCTTCACGTTGAACGATGATCGGTGGTTGGACATCTGGCTGGATACCTCGGACGACACCGCCGAGGAGGATGATGATAGTGATGATAGCGACTTAGAGTAGTTTTTTTAATGCAATCTATCTCGTTTTTTATCATTTGTCGTTTTTAAATATTATGCAATCTATGTTTCGGATGAAAATACCTTTGTATCGTTAAAATCTATGCAATCTATCTATTTTCCAATAGCCTAGAATGAGAGCGCGCGCTGCTTTTTTGCGCGCTGCTGGAGCGGCGCGCGCGCGCTGCATTTTAGCGCGGCTGCTGGAGCGGGCGCAGCGCGCCGCTCCAAACCAGCCGATGCGCGCGCGGCATATGTGTTTTTTGCGCGCGGCGCGACCGGCGCCTGTTGGAGATGCTCTAAATAATACCTTGCGCAAGTATATAGAGAAGATGTGGTTGCAAAAAATGACAGGATCAACGTGCTATTATAGGGGCCACGACCGAGGTGGCAACCCTTAAGAAAGCGCTGTCTGAGGTTGAAAACAGAGCGGCCGTGGAGCGCATAGAGAGAGGGAAGCAGGAGGCACGGGTGGAGGAGGTGCAGAAAGAGCTCTAGGCTCTCGTGAAAAAACATGAGAGTTTGGAGCTTGACTCAAAGACGCAAGCATCCGAGCTTGCGGCAGCCCTCGAAAGCGCGAAGTCTACCAAGGCCGAAGCCCAGAAAGCCCTCCAAGAAATTGAAGCGATGAAGAAGATAGCGGCGGGTAAGGCATTCATTATGCAAAGCAAGCACGTGAAAGTGAATTACTTGTTACTTACCCGAGTCCAGAGTTCTCCAAGAGCATTTGCAGATTTGCCCCGCAGTGCGTCCGATGCCGCCGCCTACTACCGATCCAAGGAGGGGAGCTCGACGGAGAAGGTGTTCTGGTCTCAGTATGCTGAGGCCGGACACCTGGTGCCTTTGAGCGACCAGCTAAAGCAAATGGTCGAGCTCCACAAGGTGGCCGAACATGCCATAAAGGGCCTCATCGTTCGGCTTTGGCCTGGAGAGGCTCTGCCTGGGAGCTACTTCGGGCTGGTGAGGCGGCTGGTGGATGCCTGTCCATGGCTTGAAGTAATCAAGCACTCCGTCTGCATCGAAGGTGCCCGTAGGGCGCTTGCCCGTGCTAAAGTGCACTGGGGCAAGATGGATGCGGAGAAGCTGGTGAAGGACGGGCCGCCGTCGGGCAAGGAGCATCGCGTTCGGAAGCATATTATGAGGGTGTCCTGAATGGTGCCCGCCTTATAACGGATGAATGCTCCAAAGATGTAATTTTTGAGTAAACTCGCATTTGTGATCCTGTACGCTGAAAACTTGTTCATATGCGCTAAGCAACGCTTTTGAATTTAAAATAACTTTTGTGCGACCGTTTATCAAATTTGAGAGATGGCGAGTCGTCGGCTTCTGCCCCCATGCCACGAGTGCTAGGGTGTTCGGGATAAACATGAGCGCTCTTTTTCCCATTCTTGGGTCCTTCGAGGGAGGCACTCAACACAACAAACAAGGCAATCGAACTATAATGCTTGAACACTCTCACTTAGCCATAGAATTCTATAATTTTAAATTTCGGCGAAGCCCCTAGTGTTCAGAAGACCGAGTTCGGGACGCTATCCACGCCTAGGACGGACAAAGCCGACTCCTCGTTCTAAGCGGCATAAGTCTTTAGGGACTCGAAAACCTGTCGCACAGCGACCAGCTCTCGCCTCATCATGACGGTCAGTTTTAACTTTCTCTACTGAGGTGCTTAGCCCAGCTCAACTGGGGCACAGTCGCAGTAGTTCTCTAGTGCTACCTTCGCCGATATAACGGAACGTAAGGTACCAAAACATAGGAGCCGGGCAAACCCAATTATTGACCCAAGACCTGATTCGGAGCCGATGCATATAATGCTATAAGTTCGGCGTGCCGCACTTATGAAAGTGTTCGGACTTCTCACACCGTATTGTGGGGTACTTAAGCCCCTGGCGTATTGGCCGTACCAAAGTGTACGGGTGCAACATGTCATTAATGAACATATATTTGTAAAAAAGAGTAATGCAATAATAGACGGAAGCTATGCATTGTTTATTTAAAAAAGCTGCGATCAAAGAAGAATGATACAAATAGTGCAATAAGCAAAAGATGGCACTATTTAACATGTCCTTTCCAGGGGCGAGCTGCGGAATGGTATGTGAAACAGGTATACTGCTCGTTATAGAGACCACCTTAGAGTTCCATAGTGCGGCGTAGCTTTCTGCTCCCCTGGTTGTTGTATCGTTTGTGCGGCAATTGTACTGCCGGACAAGCCTTCCGAAGAATGGAGTCCTGAAAATAAGAGAAAATTAAGAAATCAGCAGCCCCTAGTGCGGTTTAAGCCGCGTTTCGGGCGTGCCGTGATGGTGCCCCTCCCCCTGTGCCCATGGTATTTCCAGAGCGTAGTTATGTACACGGAACACTAGTTTCGCAAGTTTGCGAGGGCTGGGGTTGGGGCCGCATTGCTAGGCTTGCTCGGAATGTGCCAGGCGGTCTTGTTGTGGGTTGCTCCGGGCGCGCTTGGCGGTGTCCAGACGTTTAATGGTCGGACTGGAGAATTTCCTTGAGAGGCTGCTTTGTACTTCCGCTGCAAGAGCCGCCATATGCTCCTCCGTTCGAAGAGAGCGTTCGGTGTTTCCATTGTCCGTAATGACTCCTCGAGGGCCTGGCATCTTGAGCTTAAGGTATGCGTAGTGCGGAACCGCATTGAACTTGGCAAATGCGGTTCGCCCGAGCAGTGCGTGATAGCCACTGCGGAATGGGACTATGTCGAAGATTAACTCCTCGCTTTGGAAATTATCCGGAGATCCGAAGAGCACTTCAAGTGTAACTGAGCCTGTACAGTTGGCCTCTACACCTGGTATGACACCTTTAAAGGTCGTTTTAGTGGGTTTAATCCTCGAGGGATCGATGCCCATTTTCCGCACTGTATCCTGGTAAAGCAGGTTCAGACTGCTGCCGCCGTCCATAAGGACTCTAGTGAGGTGAAATCCGTCAATAATTGGGTCTAGAACCAATGCGGCGAATCCTCCATGACGGATGCTAGTGGGGTGGTCCCTTCGATCAAAAGTGATCGGGCAGGAAGACCATGGGTTGAACTTTGGGGCGACTGGCTCCATCGTGTATACGTCCCTTAGCGCACGCTTCCGCTCGCTCTTGGGGATGTGGGTTGCGTGTATCATGTTCACCGTCCGCACTTGTGGGGAAAAACCTTTCTGTCCACTATTGTTCGGCGGCTGGGGCTCCTCCTCGTCATCGCTATGCAACCCCTTGTCTCTGCTTTCGCCATTTAACTTGCCTGCTTGCTTGAACACCCAACAATCCCTGTTGGTGTGATTGGCTAGTTTTTCGGGGGTGCCATGTATCTGGCATGACCAGTCAAGTATTCGGTCCAAACTGGAGGGGCCCGGAGTATTTCTTTTGAATGGCTTTTTCCATTGATCGGGTTTAGAGCCTCTGAATCCGGCATTAACTGCTGTATCCTCAGCATTGTCGCCGTTAATGCGGCGCTTTCGCTTGTTGCGACACGACCTGCCACTGCTGTCCTTGGTATCTGAATTACCAGGGCTCTTGGTCATGTTATTGCTGCGAGCTAGCCAGCTGTCTTCTCCCGCGCAAAAGCGGGTCATAAGTGTCGTGAGGGCTGCCATAGATTTCGGCTTTTCCTGTCCTAGGTGTCGTGCAAGCCACTTGTCATGGATGTTATGCTTGAAGGCTGCTAGGGCCTCTGCGTCCGAACAGTCGACGATTTGATTTTTCTTGGTTAGGAACCGTGTCCAGAATTGTCTTGCCGATTCCTCTGGCTGCTGAATTATGTGGCTAAGGTCATCGGCGTCTAGTGGTCGCACGTAAGTGCCCTGGAAATTGCCGAGAAATGCGGCTTCTAGGTCCTCCCAACAACCAATTGATTCTGCTGGCAAGCTGTTAAGCCAATGCCGAGCTGGTCCTTTAAGTTTGAGTGGGAGGTATTTGATGGCGTGTAGGTCATCACCGCGGGCCATGTGGATATGAAGGAGATAGTCCTCGATCCATACCGCAGGATCTGTTGTGCCATCGTATGATACAATGTTCACGGGTTTGAAACCCTCGGGGATTTGATGATCCATTACTTCATCTGTGAAGCATAGTGGGTGTGCAGCGCCTCTGTATTGGGCTATATCACGACGCAGCTCAAACGAGCTTTGTCTACTGTGTTCGGCCCCGCCGGATTTACTGTATCTGGCGTGACGAGTATCGTCTTGTGCCGTGGGGCGCCCACGCGATCCGTAGATCGATCTCGTTTGCCTTGCCTTGTCCTCCAATATATCTCACAGGTCTGGCGCATTTTCCCATGCCTTGGTATTTTTTGAGCGGCGCCGGGGTGCGGCTTGAGTGGAGGGCCAAGAGGCCTCTCTGTCTCGGCCACGGGGTGGTCGGTCGGCCGCATCATGCGCTGGTGATGTAGGTTTAGGTGCTTCCTCCTCTAATCGGGGTAGCAACCTGCGCTTTGGGTAGCTCTTGGACGGGCGTTCGAGTTCATACTCTTCGGCCGCAAGGACTTTAGTCCATCTGTCGGCTAGCAAATCTTGATCAGCTCTAAGATGTTGCTGTTTTTTCTTGAGGCTGCTCGTCGTGGCCATAATCCTGTGTTTGAAACGCTCTTGTTCGATGGGATCCTCCGGCACAACAAATTCGTCGTCGTCGAGGCTTGCCTCGTCTTCGGAGGGAGGCATATAATTATCATCCTCGACCTCTCTCTCTGCCGCTCTCTCATGAGGGCTGGCTTCTCCATCCTCCTGTGCTGAATCTTGCTGGAGGTGGTTGTCTTCGTCAATGTCCGGGGTGTTATTATCTCCCGTGCTGGAATCACCGTTTTTTGCTTTGGTGGGATTTAGAGCGGCGCCGCTGACGCGGCGCTTAGGCTGCTTCTTGGAGGGGTCATCCTCCGCTGTTCCATCGCCATTGCCTTCTTTTGGGGTGTCCACCATGTATATATCATACGACGAGGTGGCTTTCCAGTGCCCTATAGGCGCTGGTTCTTGATCGTCTCCTGCATCGGCATCCATACCATTGATGTCTTCGGAGTCAAAGTCGAGCATGTCGGTTAAATCATCGACAGTGGCTATGAAGTGGGTGGTGGGTGGGATTTGAATTTCTTCATCATCCGCATCCCAACCTTGCTGACTATAGTCCGGCCAGGGCTCTCCTGATAAAGAGAGGGACTTTAGTGAATTCAGAATATCGCCGAAGGGCGAGTGCTGAAAGATGTCCGCGGCGGTGAACTCCATGATCGGCGCCCAATCGGGTTCGATCGGTAGGGGCGCGGAGGGCTCGGAGTCTGGAGAGGAGTCCGACTCCTTGGAGTCACGGGCTTCGCAGAGAATAGGGCTGGTGTTCGGCTCGATCGCCGTAGAGATTGCAGCCTCCGAGGCGGTGTCCAACCACCCATCCTCGATTGGCGCAGTTGGCTCCGGATTAAGGGTTGGAGCTGATATGGGTGCGGCCTCCAGGGCACTGTTCGGCGGCAGAGCTAGATCATGCCCATCGTGACAGTGTGGCGCGCTCGACCGCGGCTCGAATCCGTCGAATATCAAGTCTCCGCGGAGGTCGGCCGTGTAGCTCAAACTTCCAAATCTGACCTGATGGCCAGGGGCGTAGCTTTCAATCTGCTCTAGATGGCCAAGCGAATTGGCCCGCAGTGCAAAGCCA
This sequence comes from Triticum aestivum, assembly GCF_018294505.1. Lineage (NCBI taxonomy): Eukaryota > Viridiplantae > Streptophyta > Magnoliopsida > Poales > Poaceae > Triticum > Triticum aestivum. Next base: position 117,280,295 of record NC_057797.1, on the reverse strand, counting down.
CCAAATATGAAGATCTGTCCGGGGAGAAAAGTCTCACCCTGGATCGCATCATTGTTGATGATCGGAGGAGCCATCGGGCCTAAAAGTGACGACACAGAGGAACTCTCAATGAAAGCACCAATGTCGGTGTCAAAACCGGCGGATCTCGGGTAGGGGGTCCCGAACTGTGCGTCTAGGCGGATGGTAATAGGAGGCAGGGGACACAATGTTTTACCCAGGTTCGGGCCCTCTTGATGGAGGTAAAACCCTACGTCCTGCTTGATTAATATTGATGATATGGGTAGTACAAGAGTAGATCTACCGCGAGATTAGAGAGGCTAAACCCTAGAAGCTAGCCTATGGTATGATTGTTGTTCGTCCTACGGACTAAAACCCTCCAGTTTATATAGACACCGGAGAGGGCTAGGGTTACACAGAGTCGGTTACAATGGTAGGAGATCTACATATCCGTATCGCCAAGCTTGCCTTCCATGCCAAGGAAAGTCCCTTCCGGACACGGGACGGAGTCTTCAATCATGTATCTTCATAGTCCAGGAGTCCAGCCGAAGGTATAGTCCGGCTATCCGGACACCCCCTAATCCAGGACTCCCTCAGTAATCCTATTCTGGAAGTCATGTTACTTGACCATGACGAACCTACAAACTACGGGGAAGCGATGATGAGCCCTGATTCCGCAAAATGGCTTGAGGCCATGAAATATGAGATGGGATCCATGTATGAGAACAAAGTGTGGACTTTGGTTGACTTGCCCGATGAGCGGCAAGCCATAGAGAATAAATGGATCTTCAAGAAGAAGACTGACGCTGACGGTAATATTACTATCTACAAAGCTCGACTTGTTACGAAAGGTTTTCGACAAGTTCAAGGAGTTGACTACGATGAGACCTTCTCACCCGTAGCGATGCTTAAGTCCGTCCGAATCATGTTAGCAATTTCCGCATTTTATGATTATGAAATTTTGCAAATGGATGTCAAAAATGCATTGCTTAATGGATATCTTAAATAAGAGTTGTATATGATGCAACCGGAAGGTTTTGTCGATCCAAAAGGTGCTAACAAAGTGTGCAAGCTCTAGGGATCCATTTATGGACTGGTGCAAGCCTCTCGGAGTTGGAATATACACTTTGATAGTGTAATCAAAGCATATGGTTTTATACAAACTTTTGGAGAAGCCTGTATTTACAACAAAGTGAGTGGGAGCACTGTAGCATTTCTGATATTATATGTGGATGACATATTGCTGATCGGAAATGATACTAAATTTCTGAATAGCATAAAAGCATACTTGAATAAGAATTTTTCAATGAAAGATCTCGGTGAAGCTGCTTATAGATTGGGGATCAAGATCTATAGAGATAGATCAAGACGCTTAATTGGACTTTCACAAAGCACATACCTTGATAAAGTTTTGAAGAGGTTCAAAATGGATCAAGCAAAGAAAGGGTTCTTGCCTGTGTTACAAGGTGTGAAGTTGAGTCAGACTCAATGCCCGACCACTGCAGAAGATAGAGATAAAATGAAAGTCATTGCCCATGCTTCAGCCATAGGTTCTATCATGTATGCAATGCTGTGTACTAGACCTGATGTGTGCCTTGCTATTAGTTTAGCAGGCAGGTACCAAAGTAATCCAGGAGTGGATCACTGGACATGGTTTAAGAACATCCTGAAATACCTGAAAATGACTAAGGATATGTTTCTCGTTTATGGAGGTGACAAAGAGCTCCTCGTAAATAGATACGTCGATGCAAGCTTTGACACTGATCCGGATGACTCTAAGTCTCAAACCAGATACATATTTTTACTGAATGGTGGAGATGTCAGTTGGTGCAGTTCCAAGTAGAGCGTCGTGGCGGGATCTACGTGTGAAGCGGAGTACATAGCTGCTTCGGAAGTAGCAAATGAAGGAGTCTGGATGAAGGAGTTCATATCCGATCTAGGTGTCATACCTAGTGCATCGGGTCCAATGAAAATCTTTTGTGACAATACTGGTGCAATTGCCTTGGCAAAGGAATCCAGATTTCACAAGAGAACCAAGCACATCAAGAGACCCTTTAATTCCATCCGCGATCAAGTCAAGGAGGGAGACATAGATATTTGCAAAATACATACAGATCTGAATGTTGCAGACCCCTTGACAAAGCCTCTCTCACGAGCAAAACATGATCAGCACCAAGACTCCATGGGTGTTAGAATCATTACAATGTAATCTAGATTATCGACTCTAGTGCAAGTGGGAGACTAAAGGAAATATGACCTAGAGGCAATAATAAAGTTGTTATTTATATTTCCTTATATCATGATAAATGTTTATTATTCATGCTATAATTGTATTAACCGGAAACTTAAATACATGTGTGAATACATAGACAAACAGAGTGTTACTAGTATGCCTCTACTAGAATAGCTCATTAATCAAAGATGGTTAAGTTTCCTAGGCATGGACAAGAGTTGTCATTTGATGAACGGGATCACATCATTAGAGAATGATGTGATTGGCTTGACCCATCCGTTAGCTTAGCACTATGATTGCTTAGTTTATTGCTATTGCTTTCTCCATAACTTATACATGTTCCTATGACTATGAGATTATGCAACTCCCGAGTACTGGAGGAATACTTAGTGTGCTATCAAACGTCACAACATAACTGGGTGACTATAAAGATGCTCTACAGGTGTCTCTGATGGTGTTTGTTGAGTTGGCATAGATCAAGATTAGGATTTTTCACTCAGTGTATCGGAGAGGTATCTCTGGGCCCTCTCAGTAATGCATATCACAATAAGCCTTGCAAGCAATGTGACTAATGAGTTAGTTGCGGGATGTTGCCTTACGGAACGAGTAAATAGAGTTGCCGGTAACAAAATTGAACTAGGTATTGAGATACCAACGATCGAATCTCGGGCAAGTAATATACCGATGACAAAGGGAACAACATATGTTGTTATGTGGTTTGACCGATAAAGATCTTCGTAGAATATGTAGGAACCAATATGAGCATCCAGGTTCCACTATTGGTTATTGACCTGAAGAGAGTTCTCGTCATGTATACATAGTTCTCTAACCCGTAGGGTCCGCACGCTTAACGTTCGATGACGATCGATATTATGAGTTTATGTGTTTTGATGTACCGAAGGTAGTTCGGAGTCCTGGATGTGATCACGGACATGATGAGGAGTCTCAAAATGGTCGAGACATAAAGATCGATATATTGGAAGGCGAAGTTTGGACACCGGAATGGTTCCGGATGAGTTCGGGCATTTTTCGGAGTACCGGGAGGTTACCGGAACCCCCCGGGGAGTCAATGGGCCTGAATGGGCCTTAGTGGAGAAAGAGGGCATCATGCAAGTGGTGGGGCGCGCCCCCTAGGCCCAAACCAAATTGGTTTAGGGTTTGGGGGGTCGCCCCCCCTTTCCTTCTCCTCTCCTCCTCTTTCCTCCTTCTCCTAGTAGGAATAGACAAGGTGGGGCCAAACCTACTTGGAGTAGGATTGCCCCCCTTGGGTGCACCTCCTCCTAGGTTGGCCCTCTCCTCCTCCCCTCTTTATATACAGGGGAGGGGGCACCCCATAGACACATAAGTTGATTGTTTAGCGATGTGCGGTGCCCCCTCCACAGAATTCCACCTGGGTCATATCGTTGTAGTGCTTTGGCGAAGCCCTGTGTCGGTAACTTCATCATCACCGTCATCATGCCGTCGTGCTGACGAAACTCTTCCTCGGCCTCAACTGGATCAAGAGTGCGAGGGACGTCACCGAGCTGAACGTGTGCAGATCGCGAAGGTGCCGCGCATTTGGTACTTGATCGATTGGATCGTGAAGACGTTCAACTACATCAGCCGCATTTCATAATGCTTCCACTTTCAGTCTACCAGGGTACGTAGACATACTCTTCCCCTCTCGTTGCTTTGCATCACCTAGATGGATCTTGCGTGCGCATAGGAATTTTTTTAAATACTGCGTTCCCCAATAACACTGAGAGCCCGGCGCAACTGGGTAGTGCGGGAACCTCTGCGGCTGCTGCCGCCTCGTGGGCACGGGTGGCCGCGAGGTGGCCCTCCAGCATCTCCTTGTCCTGGAGGGAGGCAAGCTGCTCTAAAACTGGTCCCTTCTCGCCACGGAAAACTATAGGCGAATCAGCCGCAACCTTAGCCAAATGGCCAAGAGGAACACCAGCTAGCGCAGAGAAAGAATCATCACAGATATCATCGAAATCATCACAGGGAATCTGGGAGTCGGACTGACCTGATTCGAGGTTACGGATGGCGGCATGTCGCGACACCTTCTCCTCTGCGGTCGGCGAGGCCCCCACCGGTCGGGGGGCCGCCTCGAGCCGGGCGCTCTTCCGTGCCGACGAGAACAACGTGGAAGCAGAGCGTGGGCGGCCCCTGGACTTGTGGCCGAGACGGCGCGGTGGGGAGGTCGCCGAGGGCCGGGGTCCAGCGGGGTCGGGGCCAAAGACTCCACACGTGCATGCACGGGAGACATGAGCCGCGGGAGGACGAAGGACGCACATCCATGCTCACCCGGCTGTCCCCACTCCCCTCCTCATCAAATGATGACAACTGAGCAGGGAGTAAGGGAGGGGGTAAAGTAGCACCGGGTGGGAGGGTGGCCACCTCGTCAAGCATGGCCGCGATGGCCTCGATGTCCTTAGGCTCCTCTCGGGAGCTGTGCGCGCGGGATTCGAGCCCTGAGCCATGGGTGGACGAGGGGTGGGAGGAGCCGGCCGGTGGGGGAGCATCGCCTGGATCTGTAGAGTCATCGTCGGAGGCCTCAGAGTGGGGGGGAGCGGTGATACGTCTCCAACGTATCTATAATTTTTGATTATTCCATGCTATTATATTATCTATTTTGGATGTTTAATGGGCTTTAATATGTTCTTTTATATTATTTTTGGGACTAACCTATTAACCGGAGGCCCAGTGCCTGTTTCTTATACCCTAAAAACATCAGGGAGAGCCACGAAACCACTTTTCCACCACCGCAACCTTCTGTACCCGTGAGATCTCATCTTGGGGCCTTTTCCGGCGATCTGCCCTAAGGGGAATCAATCACGAAGGTCTTCTACATCAACACCATAGCCTCTCCGATGAAGTGTGAGTAGTTTACCACAGACCATCGGGTATGTAGTTATTAGCTAGATGGCTTCTTCTCTCTCTTTGATCTTCAATACAAAGTTCTTCTCGATGTTCTTGGAGATCTATTCGATGTAATACTGTTTTACGGTGTGTTTGCTGAGATCCGATGAATTGTGGGTTTATGAACTTGATTATCTATGAATATTATTTGGTTCTTCTCTGAATTCTTATATGCATGATTTGATACCTTTGCAAGTCTCTTCGAATTATCGGTTTAGTTTGGCCTACTAGATTGATCTTTCTTGCAATGGGAGAAGTGTTTACCGTTGGGTTCAATCTGGCGGTGTCCTTTCCCAGTGATAGTAGGGGCAGCAAGGCACGTATTGTATTGTTGCCATCTAGGATAAAAAGATGGGGTTTATATCATATTGCTTGAGTTTACCCCTCTACGTCATGTCATCTTGCTTAAAGCGTTACTCTGTTCTTATGAACTTAATACTTTAGATGCTAGTTGGATAGCGGTCGATGTGTGGAGTAATAGTAGTAGATGCAGAATCGTTTCGATCTACTTGACACGGGCGTGATGCCTACGTTCATGATCATTGCCTTAGATATCTTCATAACTATGCACTTTTCTATCAATTGCTCGGCAGTAATTTGTTCGCCCACCGTAATAAATGCTATCACGAGAGAAGCCACTAGTGAAACCTATGGCCCCCAGGTCTCTTTCTTATTATATTGCATCTCTTTTATTATCGCATCTCGTTTACTATTTTGCAATCTTTACTTTCCAATCTATACAACAAAATACCAAAAATATTTATGTTATTATCTCTATCAGATCTCACTTTCGCAAGTGACCGTGAAGGGATTGACAACCCCTTTATCGCGTTGGTTGCGAGGTTCTTGATTGTTTGTGCAGGTACTAGGTGACTTGTGCGTTGTCTCCTACTGGATTGATACCTTGGTTCTAAAAAACTAAGGGAAATACTTACGCTACTTTGCTGCATCACCCTTTCCTCTTCAAGGGGAAAACCAACGCATGCTCAAGAGGTAGCAAGAAGGATTTCTGGCGCCGTTGCCGGGGAGATCTACGCCAAGTCAAGACATATCAAGTACCCATCATAAACTCTTCTCCCTCGCATTACATTATTTGCCATTTGCCTCTCGTTTTCCTCTCCCCCACTTCACCTTTGCCGTTTTATTCGCGCTCTTCCGTTCGTCTTTTTTCGCTTGCTTCTTGTGCGTCCGTGTGTCAGATCGTTTGATTCGCCTTCATGGCTAGTTCTCCTATCATTGTTAACACTCCCGATAATGAAGTTCTTAATTTTAAACAAAGGGAGGGAGAAAACCTAAAAGATGCTTGGTATAGAATTTGCAATGCTCAAAATAGATCTACTAAAATGCAATCTACTTCCGCTCTTCTTCTTCGCAATTTTTACGTAGACATCACTCCTTGGTATAGATATGTTCTTGACACCATTACTGGAGGGAATTTCTTGGGAATCCATACTTTTGATTCTTATAATGCTATGATAGATTTGTTAGGCCCACCACCTCTTTTGGTCAATGGAACTATTTTAACTTTGGAACATGTGATGCAAAGGCTTGATATTATTGAAAATAAAATTGCCACTGTAGAGTTAATCGAAAATTTGGATAAAAATATCCACACCCAAATTACTCAATATGGATCTAAGGTAGGAGTTACTCTAAAAAATATTAAGGAAAAGGAACCCATAGTTAATGAGAAGATAGACCAAGATTCCACTAGAATTGATAAACTCGAAGATACTATTAGCAACTTGGTGTCTGCTTTCTCTGTCGTTAAAAATACCTCAAATCCTCCTCCTACCAAAGTTGCCAAGTTTATCTATGTTCCTAAAAATAAGTGTGAATCTTCTAGTAAGAAAAATGAAGACCTCAAATCAATAAGTGTTCACCCCAACTTTTTAGATATCATTAAGGAACCTTTTGCTACAAATGAATTTCTTGATTTCCTACCTAGGAGTTTGATCATTAGCAAAAACAAAGAACCTCCTAAGGGTTATAAGTGTTCAATTGAAGAATTGCATACCGAGAATGACAATACCTATATTTATTCTTGCTTTTATGCCTAGCTAGGGGCGTTAAACGATAGCGCTTGTTGGGAGGCAACCCAATTTTAGTTTTGTTCTTCATGTTTTGTTCCTGTTTAGTGATAAATAGTTTATCTACCCTCTGTTATGATTATGTTTTTATGTTTTAATTATTGTTTGTGCCAAGTAAAGCCTTTAGGATCTTCTTGGGTGATTGCTGTTTGATCTTGCTGATAAAAACAGAAAGTATGCGCTCACAAAAATAATTTTCATTTTTTACCAGAGATGGACAAAATACCAATTCCAACTGAAGTAGATCAATATACAAATTTTCCTGGTAGTCCTAATTTTTCAGAATTTTTGGAGTTACAGAAGTATTCGGAACCTACAGATTGCTAGAGACTGTTCTGTTTTGGACAGATTCTGTTTTTCGCATGTTGTTTGCTTATTTTGATGCATCTATGGCTAGTATCGGGGGGTATGAACCATAGAGAAGTTGGAATACAGTAGGTTTAATACCAATATAAATAAAGAATCAGTTAATTACAATACCTTAAAGTGGTGGTTTATTTTCTTATACTAACGAAGCTCACGAGATTTTCTGTTGAGTTTTGTGTTGTGAAGTTTTCAAGTTTTTGGGTAAAGATTTGATGGATTTTGGAACAAGGACTGGCAAGAGCCTAAGCTTGGGGATGGCCAAGGCACCCCATGGTAAAATTTAAGGACAACCAAAAGCCTAAGCTTGGGGATGCCCCGGAAGGCATCCCCTCTTTTGTCTTCGTCTATCGGTAACTTTACTTGAGGCTATATTTTTATTCACCACATGATATGTGTTTTGCTTGGAGCATCTTGCATGATTTGAGTTTTTTGCTTTTTAGTTTACCACCATCATCCTTGCTGTACACACCTTTTGGGAGAGACACGCATGAATTGGAATTTATTAGAATACTCTATGTGCTTCACTTATATCTTTTGAGCTATACAATTTTGCTCTAGTGCTTTACTTATATCTTTTTAGAGCACGGTGGTGGTTTTAGTTTATAGAAATTATTGATCTCTCATGCTTCACTTGTATTATTTTGAGGGTCTTTTAGAACAGCATGGTAATTTGCTTTGGTTATAAAACTAGTCCTAATATGATGGGCATCCAAGTTGGGTATAATAAAAAGTTGGATATAAAGTGCGTTGAATAGTAGGAGAAGTTTGATACTTGATGATTGTTTTGAGACATGAGGATGGTGATATTAGAGTCATGCTAATGGGGTAATTGTGAATTTGATAAATACTTGTGTTGAGGTTTGCAAGTCCTGTAGCATGCACGTATGGTAAACTTTGTGTAACAAATTTGAAGCATGTGGTATGTTCTGATTGTCTTGCTTATGAGTGGTGGTCGGGGACGAGCGATGGTCTTTTCCTACCAATCTATCCCCCTAGGAGCATGCGCGTAGTGCTTGGTATTTGATGACTTGTAGATTTTTGCAATAAGTATGTGAGTTCTTTATGACTAATGTTGAGTTCATGGATTATACGCACTCTCACCCTTCCATCATTGCCAGCCTCTCTAGTACCGAGCAACTTTCACCGGTACCATAAACCCACTATTTACTTTCCTCTCCACAACCACCACTCTATTCCACCTATAGTGCTATGTCCATGGCTCGCGCTCATGTATTGCGTGAAAGTTGAAAAGGTTTGAGATTACTAAAGTATGAAACAATTGCTTGGCTTGTCATCGGCGTTGTGCATGATTTGAGTATTTTGTGTGAAAAAGATGTAGCATGACCAAACTATATGATTTTGTAGGGATGAGCTTTCTTTGGCCATGTTATTTTGAGAGGACATAATTACTTTGTTAGTATGCTTGAAGTATTATTATTTTTATGCCAATAAACTTTTGTCTTGAATCTTTCGGATCTGAATATTCATGCCACAATAAAGAAAATTACATAGATAAATATGTTAGGTAGCATTCCACATCAAAAATTCTGTTTTTATCATTTACCTACTCGAGGACGAGCAAAACTTAAGCTTGGGGATGCTTGATACGTCTCCAACGTATCTATTATTTTTTATTGTTCCATGCTATTATATTATCTATTTTGGATGTTTAATAGGCTTTAATATGCTCTTTTATATTATTTTTGGGACTAACCTATTAACTGGAGGCCCAGTGCCAGTTTCTGTTTTTTCCCTATTTCAGTGTTTCGCTGAAAAGGAATACCAAACGGAATCCAAACGGAATGAAACCTTCGTGATGATCTTTCTTGGACCGAAACCAAACCAGGAGACTTGGAGTGGAAGTCTGGAACTCCGTGAGGCATCCACGAGAGAGGAGGGCTCGCTTAGGGGGATAGGCGCGCCCCCACCCTCGTGGGCCCCACGGAGCTCCACCGAAGTACTTCTTTTGCCTATATATACTCTTATACCCTAAAAACACCAGGGAGAGCCATGAAACCACTTTTCCATCGCCGCAACCTTCTGTACCCGTAAGATCCCATCTTGGTGCCTTTTCCGGCGATCTGCCAAAAGGGGAATCAATCACGGAGGGCTTTTACATCAACACTATAGCCTCTCCGATGAAGCGTGAATAGTTTACCACAGACTTTCGGGTCCATAGTTATTAGCTAGATGCCTTCTTCTCTCTCTTTGATCTTCAATACAAAGTTCTCCTCGATGTTCTTGGAGATCTATTTGATGTAATACTCTTTTGCGGTGTGTTTGCCGAGATCCGATGAATTGTGGGTTTATGAACTTGATTATCTATGAATATTATTTGGTTCTTCTCTGAATTCTTATATGCATGATTTGATATCTTTGCAAGTCTCTTCGAATTATCGGTTTAGTTTGGCCTACTAGATTGATCATTCTTGCAATGGGAGAAGTGCTTAGCTTTGGGTTCAATCTTATGGTGTCTTTTCCCAGTGACAGTAGGGGCAGCAAGGCACGTATTTTATTGTTTCCATCGAGGATAAGAAGATGGGGTTTATATCATATTGCTTGAGTTTATCCCTCTACATCATGTCATCTTGCTTAAAGCGTTACTCTGTTCTTATGAACATAATACTCTAGATGCATGATGTATAGAGGTCGATGTGTGGAGTAATAGTAGTAGATGCAGAATCGTTTCGATCTACTTGACACGGACATGATGCCTATGTTCATGATCATTGCCTTAGATATCTTCATAACTATGCACTTTTCTATCAATTGCTCGGCAGTAATTTGTTCACCCACTGTAATACATGCTATCATGAGAGAAGCCAGTAGTGAAACCTACGGCCCCCGGGTCTCTTTCTTATTATATTGCATCTCTTTTATTATCGCATCTCGTTTACTATTTTGCAATCTTTACTTTCCAATCTATACAACAAAATACCAAAAATATTTATGTTAGTATCTCTACAGATCTCACTTTCGCAAGTGACCCTGAAGGGATTGACAACCCCTTTATCGCATTGGTTGCGAGGTTCTTGATTGTTTGTGCATGTACTAGGTGACTTGTGCGTTGTCTCCTACTGGATTGATACCTTGGTTCTCAAAAACTGAGCTAAATACTTACGCTACTTTGCTACATCACCCTTTCCTCTTCAAGGGAAAACCAATGCATGCTCAAGAGGTAGCAAGCGACGGGGGCTGTCCCGAGGAGCGGCGCCACCACCGGGGCCCAGCTCAGGATCGCCCCCGCCCCCAACATCCGGGCTGAGGGGATCAGCGGGAGTCCCACCCTCAACCGAGATACGGAGCTCGTAGCCGATGTCGTTGAAGAACATCCAAATCGTCGTCGGAGCTTCAAGGGGTCGGGTGACTTGATCTGGATGCGCACAGCCGGGCCCTTGGCTAGGGAGGGATCATCAACCGCCACAAACTTGCCCGGCAGACGGGACAAGCCACGGATGACACCCTCCTTCCTGGAAGTCGACGGGAGCCCACGGATCTACGCCCACACCGTGGACAGAGTGGCCACCACGAGGGGGTTTACCGACGGGACCGAGATGCGGACGGAGAACTGGTTGAGGACCAGCGTGAGCCTGGCACTGTGGGTGCGTTAGCGGAGACATCAAAACGGCCTGGCCATGCATCCAGCACCCTGCCCGTGTTCCCCACCTACATGGTGTAAATTAACCTGTCGAGTGTAAGTACAAACGTGCGTACCTCTAAAAAAGTACAAATGTGCGTGCGAAACATGCAAAATCAGTACACTGATCTAGTATACTCTCTGTTCATTTTTATAAGGCCTTGAAGATATTTTAGACAATGTGAAAAACAGTTTATTTTTAGTTATCTGAAACGATTTATAAAAGTGAACGGAAGAGTAGTTGCATGGGATGTGACATTGTGGTTGGGGCAACGAAATTGCTTTACACACGACACTACACGCACGATCTGCGAACGATGCATCCCTCCCCAACAGTGATTCCTGCCTGCACGCTTGCTTTTGATGCTGCCAAGTAGGATCGTGCAGGCGTCGGCTGTAAAACTGTCGTCCGTGTAGCAGCGCTGTTGGGGCAATGCGTTTTGGCAGAAAAAAGCTGATCTGCATGCATGAGGATATTTCCTTGAAGAAGAAAACCAACCACATGTCGACATTCTTGGAGTTACGTGCCTCCTCCCCAACTGGACAGTACGTCCGATGGACCATGTAGTACTGTAAAATATAGGGTTCCTTACGTGGACTTTTGAATTAGAATCACCACGGACAAATCAATTGATACTCTAAACAAGTTAGGAAGCAACAGCAAGGTGCAACTACGTCCAGCATGCACGTATCAGATATATTATCCGACGATGTATGTGGCATGCTCGGCCGGACCAGCTTGGGCCCGGGACCGTAGTTTAAAAAACCAGACCGGACCTACGGTCGGACCGAGAAAAACCGGAACCGGTGATCCCGGCGGTTCTTTAAGTGCAGCGGACACTGTTTGAGCAATTGAACTAGGAAAACCGGTCGAATCGGTCGGTTTTAATAAAAACCGATGAATCGGGCAGTTCACGGAAAACCGATTGATTCGATGTTGTTTGCAGAAAAAGCCCCTCAATCAACTCATTTTTGGGTAGGATCAGAAAAGAAAAAACCTATTTTAGTAGGGTTTTAGCCATTTTGGAAGCATTTCTCTCGATTTTGTTCACGGACAAACCCTATCGGATGCTGCCGCCCCCTCCGGTGCAACACTTGCCTGGCACCATGGTGTGGCTATGCTTCTCCCTTGCCGGAACGCGCGGCAACACCAGGCCACTGGCATGTGCCGCCACTCCTGCGTCCCACCATCTGCATCACCTCTGTTGATGGCTAGGGAGGGAGGCCGCCGTCGCCGCCTGGTCAGAATGACCGGTACAACTCCGATCTCCCTCCGCTCTACTCAAATCGATGAGGCCTCCTGCCGGTTGCCTCCCTCCATCCTAGAGTCTAGACCAGTAGCAGCCGAGCAGGAGGACCAACACACCCAACGGTCAACTCAGATTACACATTTTTATACACTAGTAGAAAAAGGGCCTATTGTCCCGGTTGGTAAGGGCCTTTAGTCCCGCTTGGTGAACCGGGACTAAAGGGTCGGTACTAATGCCTTCCCCCTTTAGTCCCGGTTCAATCCAGAACCGGGACAGAAGGGCCTCCACGTGGCCTGTCCCCTGAGCCCAGGCAGGAGGGCCTTTGGTCCCGGTTGGTGGCACCAACCGGGACCAATAGGCATCCACGCGTCAGCGTTTATGTGGCTGTGGTTTTTGTTTTTTTTTGAAAGGGGGGGGGTTTGGGGGGTTTTGGGGGGTTAATTTAGGCGTTTCATATATTGTGCTATAGCTAGCTAATTAATAGAGAGAAGTGTCCTCTCTTTTGTCCGTGCTTGGTCGACGCTACGTACCATACATACATACGTATAGAGAGGACTAGCTAGACACGCTAGCTAGCTAGTAAGCAAACAGAAGATCGTCATGAACATATATGCATACAGAGAGAAGTGATATCGACCACCTCTCCTTCTCCGAGAGATTGGTCGAACAAACAAGTTCTCGTATATCTATCCGACACTACCGGCTACATATATACAATAATTATCTTTTACAAATATATAATCTCCTAAAATACGGACGTGTGGTCCACATAGTATTCTCCGTCTTCAGCGATCACGTGGTCAAGAAAGAATGCCGCCAATTCCTCTTGAATTGCTCGCATGCGATCTGGTGCTAGGAGTTCATCCCGCATTCGAAACATCTAATTTTAAGAAGGGGGTCAATACATATATATATATATATATATATATATATATATATATATATATATATATGAATGAATGAAACTCAACACAAATGATGGTAATAAAATAAAATTGTGAATATTGTTATTTACACACTTCATATTGTTTGTCGGAGTAGCCCCGCTCACAGGTCGTGTGGCGGATGGACTCGCAAATGTAGTATCCACAGAAATCATTCCCTTGTTCCTGCCACAACCACTTTACAAGAAATAGAGGTCAATCAAACTGATAATTAGCAAGCATGCTAAATGGTATTGATGAAACTAGCGCTTGAATCACTAGGAGATGCCTGGAATATGCTACTATATAGTACTTACTTTCGGGTGCCTAAATTGCAGCTTCTTCGGTAGTCCCGGAGCTTTTTTGGTGAATTTTCGGGTGCCTAAATAATGTTATCGGGGAGGGGGTATCGGTACCCCCCCCTCGTGTCAAAGTTTCTTCTTTCTCCTCTATTCCTTTCTTTCTTCTTCTCCTCTTCTTTTCTTCTTATCCCTCGAGAAAGGAAAATAAGGAAAAGGAAGAAAAGAGGAAGAAGGAAGAAGGAAGAAGAAGAAGAAAAAAAAGAAGAAAAAAAAAGAGGAGAAGAAGAAAAGAATAGAGGAGAAGAAGAAAAAATAGAAATTCTCCTCTATTCTTTTCTTCTTCTCCTCTTCTTTTTCTTCTTTTTTCTTCTTCTTATTTATTTCTCCTCTTCATCCTATCCCCTCTTCTTCTCCTTTCTTCCTCTTCTTTTTTCCTTTTCCTCTCATTCTTTTTCTTCTTCTTGTATTGCTTGTTTTTTTTTGCATATGACCATTCATACATTTTCTTTGCATATGCTTTGCATATAAACATACATACATATGAACATACATACATACATATAAACATAACATACATACACAAAAAATTCTAAAAATATGCCTAAAAAAATCTAAAAATCTGCCTAAAAAATTATATGAAAAAAGCATACATCATCCATCCATCCATATAATGAACATATACATCATCCATCCATCCATATAATCAACATATGCATATGAAAAAAAATTATATGAAAAAAAATTATATGAAGAGGATCGAGGGGACAGGGAGGAAAGGGGGTCGCCGGAGCCGGACCGAACGGGGAGGAGGGGCGGCGTCGAGGCAGGGGCGGCAGTGGGGGCGGGCGCCGGCGACGACGTCGACAATGGTGGGGGCGGGCCGGGGCGCAGGGGCGCGGCCGTGCGTGCTCGGGGACGGGGCAGGGGCACGGGGCGGCGGCCGGCGTGGGCTCGGGCGCGGGGCAGGGGCACGGGGAGACGGGGATGGTGGCCGGCGGCGGCGACGGCGACGGCGACGAGGAGCGCGCGAGCGATTTGGGCAGCCTGGCGGCGGGGGCAACTGGCTAGGGAGGCGAGGGAGATGTGAAATTTTCACAAGTCCTGGTTATATAGCAAGGGCATTAGTCCCGGTTGGTGGCACCAACCGGGACTAATGCCCCCCTTTAGTCCCGGTTGGTGCCACCAACCGGGACCAAAGCCCAATTTTCAGCAGCCCAAAGGGCGGGAAGCGGCGGCCTTTGGACCCGGTTGGTGGCACCAACCGGGACTAAAGGGGGGCATTAGTCCCGGTTGGTGCCACCAACCGGGACCAAAGGTCCCCTTTAGTCCCGGTTGGTGCCACCAACCGGGACCAAAGGCCTTGTGCTGCCCCGCGCCAAATGTTTAGTCCCACCTCGCTAGTTGAGAGGGAGCCGCACCAGTTTATAAGGTGCGGTGCGGCTCCCCTCTCGAGCTCCTCTCTAAAGCAGGCTTTCGGGCCTAACTCTGCCATCTGTGCCTGTGGGCCTACTGGGCCTTCCACGGGCCTGAATCCTGGCCCATAGGGTTTCTAGTCGTATTCAGGCCGTGGGGGCCCAGTAGGTGGCATTTTTTTTTGTTTTTTTGTTTTATTTGTTGCTTTATTTAGTTTATTTTGGTTTTGGTTTATTTTTCTTTTGGTCTTTTGCTTTATTTTTTAATTCTTTTTGCTTTTAGTTTTAGAAAAATTATAAACTTTCTGTTAGTGCCATTAGTTTTCAAATCTGAAAACTCTTTTTTTGTTTTCTTTGTTGCTTTATTTATTTTATTTTGTTTCTACTTACAACAAAATACTTATTGTTGCTATTTTTATTTTTTTCAGTTTTTTGTTCTGTTTTCTGCATTATTTAGTTTTTGTTGTTTTTTGCTTTATTTTTTAATTCTTTTTGCTTTTAGTTTTAGAAAAATTATAAACTTTCTGTTAGTGCCATTAGTTTTCAAATCTGAAAACTCTTTTTTTGTTTCCTTTGTTGCTTTATTTATTTTATTTTGTTTCTACTTACAACAAAATACTTATTGTTGCTATTTTTATTTTTTTCAGTTTTTTGTTCTGTTTTCTGCATTATTTATTTTTTGTTGTTTTTTGCTTTATTTTTTAATTCTTTTTGCTTTTAGTTTTAGAAAAATTATAAACTTTCTGTTAGTGCCATTAGTTTTCAAATTTGGAAACTCTTTTTTTGTTTTCTTTGTTGCTTTATTTATAAACCGGTGTGAGCGCCCTTCGGTTGGCGAGGTTTTAAAATTCATAGTTTTCAAATGAACTCTGAAAAAGTTGGCATAGCATGTGCATGTACAAAACGGACAATGGTATCATACTCGTCTGTTACAAAGTTGGCATGTTATCATCATAATAGTTGCGGGAGAAAGTCTTCACTTTTTCTTCGCTTGTGTCGTTTGCTTATTGCGCCGTAACCATGGATAATCTTCATCGTTTATCAGGATGCTTGGGTCAGCCTTGACTTTGAAGGGGGGAATTTCATGAAACTTTTCATACTCTTCAGACATGTCTGTCTTGCCCTCCACTCCCAGGATGTCCCTTTTTCCTGAAAGAACTATGTGGCGCTTTGGCTCATTGTATGATGTATTCGCTTCCTTATCTTTTCTTTTCCTCGGTCTGGTAGACATGTCCTTCACATAGATAACCTGTGCCACATCATTGGCTAGGACGAACGGTTCGTCAGTGTACCCAAGATTTTTCAGATCCACTGTGGTCATTCCGTACTGTGGGTCTACCTGTACCCCGCCTCCTGACAGATTGACCCACTTGCACTTAAACAAATGGACCTTAAAATCTACTCCGTAGTCAAGTTCCCATATGTCTGCTATGTAACCATAATATGTGTCATTTCCATTGTCGGTTGCTGCATCAAAGCGGACACCGCTGTTTTGGTTGGTGCTCTTTTCATCTTGGTCAATCGTGTAAAATGTATTCCCATTTATCTCGTATCCTTTCCAAATCATTACAGTCGAAGATGGTCCCCTGGACAACAAGTACAGGTCATCACAAACCGTGCTGTCACCTCTGAGACGTGTTTCCAACCAACTGCTGAAAGTCCTGATGTGTTCACATGTAATCCAGTCGTCGCACTGCTCCGGGTGTTTGGAGCGCAGACTGTTCTTGTGTTCATCGACATACGGGGTCACCAAGGTAGAGTTCTGTAGAACTGTGTAGTGTGCTTGAGACCGAGAATATCCGTCCCTGCATATTATTGAGTCCCTTCCAAGCGTGCCTTTTCCAGTCAGTCTCCCTCATACCGCGATTTAGGGAGACCTATCTTCTTAAGGCCAGGAATGAAGTCAACACAAAACCCGATGACATCCTCTGTTTGATGGCCCATGGAGATGCTTCCTTCTGGCCTAGCGTGGTTACGAACATATTTCTTTAGGACTCCCATGAACCTCTCAAAGGGGTACATATTGTGTAGAAATACGGGCCCAGAATGACAATCTCGTCGACTAGATGAACTAGGACGTGCGTCATGATATTGAAGAAGGATGGTGGGAACACCAGCTCGAAACTGACAAGACATTGCGCCACATCACTCCTTAGCGTTGGTACGATTTCTGGATCGATCACCTTCTGAGATATTGCATTGAGGAATGCACATAGCTTCACAATGGCTAGTCGGACGTTTTTCGGTAGAAGCCCCCTCAATGCAACCGGAAGCAGTTGCGTCATAATCACGTGGCAGTCATGAGACTTTAGGTTCTGGAACTTTTTCTCTGGCATATTTATTATTCCCTTTATATTCGACGAGAAGCCAGTCGGGACCTTCATACTGAGCAGGCATTGAAAGAATATTTCTTTCTCTTCATGTAACTCCATAATTAAACCATACATTGAAACTATGTAAAACATTTCAATGCGAAAACAAATGCGATCATAATCGCAACCAAGGTAACAACTGATCCAACGGCATAATGATACCAAGCCTCGGTATGAATGGCATATTTTTTAATCTTTCTCATCTTCAAGCGCATAGCATCCATCTTGATCTTGTGATCATCGATGACATCCGCAACATGCAACTCCAATATCATCTTCTCCTCCTTAAGTTTTTTTATTTTTTCCTTCAAGAAATTGTTTTCTTCTTCAACTAAATTTAACCTCTCGACAATAGGGTCGGTTGGAATTTCCGGTTCAACAACCTCCTAGATAAATAAAATCTATGTCACGTTGGTCGGCATAATTTTCATAAACAATAAATGAACCAATAGTTATGAAAAGATAATATATACCACATCCGAATCATAGACAGGACGAGGGCCGACGGGGGCGGATACCAAAACCATCGGCGCACTATATAAGATGCAATAATAAAAGTAAGAAAATAATACAAGTATCTATCTAAACAAACAAGTAATAATATTTTTCCTTTCAGAAAGAAGATAAGAACAAGAGGCTCACCACGGTGGTGCCGGCGATGAGATCGGCGCGGGTGATCGACGGCGGTGAAGACGGGGACGGGGCGTGATGGACCGCTAAACCTAGATAAATATTGAGGAAAATGGAGCTTGGCGGTCGAGCTTGGAGAGGAGAAACCTTAAGTAGTGTGGCTCGGGCATTCCATCGAACACCTTGTGTGCATAGGAGGTGAGCTAGAGCACCACCAAGCCCTCTCCCCCTCGGCCAGAAAAAACAGAGCAGTGTGCTCTGCTCTTGCGCGAGGGGCTATATATAGGCACCACTATTGGTCCCGGTTGGTGGCATGAACCGGGACTAAAGGTAACCCTTTTGGTCCCGGTTCATGCCACCAACCGGGACCAATAGTGGTGGGCCAGGAGCCAGGACCATTGGTCCCGGTTCGTCCCACTAACCGGGACCAAAAGGTCCGGACGAACCGGGGCAAATAGCTCCATTGGTCCCGGTTCTGGATTGAACCGGGACTGATGGGCTAAACTGGCCTGGACGAAAGCCCTGTTTTCTACTAGTGATATATTGAAAATTGTGCATTCATTGATGAAATATATATATATATATATATATATATATATATATATATATATATTCTATTGCTTAAATAAACGACAATCAAACCGGTGAACCGGCAGTCTGACCGGTAAAAACCTGAACCAGTAGCCTTGCCGGTTCGATTACCGGTTCAATTTTTTAAACTATGCCCGGGATAGGTTGGAGCTCCGGCTCCGGGTAGGCGATGGTGGGCTCAGTCCGGGTGGTGCTCGCGAGCGATGGGATCCCTCTCCACGCTGGTACGATGGTGGTGGTTGGGACATCGCTCCTCGGTTGGGCAAATTGGTGCCAGAGGACACAGGCATGGCGTCGTGCGAGCGAGATCGGCGACGGCCGTCAATAGCCGCGGGGTTGTGTATCCTCCGGTCCACGTGGATTGGCAGTGGACACAGACGTGGTTGCCTCCTACGGTGAAGGCACTCACCCAGACTCCGTGGCTAATGCCGAGTTAGGAGTCAAAGGTGTTACCTTTTGTACTCTTCCTACTGTGGTGGGTGCTTCGTGATGTGAGCAGTGGGCATTGTCTCGGCCATGGATGTCGGTGTGGCGACCTAGGATGGTGGTCCGCAGTGGCGTAGCCAGCCCAATACACCAGGGTGGTCCATTAATAAAAATATTAACATAAATTATTTATTTTCCAAAGAAATGTTTATTTTAGTACATTATATACAAGCTATGGGGAAATTCCAAGGTGGTCCATGGACCACCCTGGCCACCCCCTAGCTACGCCACTGGTGGTCCGCATGGTTGGCTCTCCAGCGGGGCACCATGGTGGTTCGCCCTCTTGGTTGTGTGGGCGGCAAGAGGTGTAGCAGCGGGTGGCCCGAGCGTGTTTTCTGTCTTTGGCAGTGGCGGCGCCCCGATCCAGATCTGGGGATCCGTCCTCATCGCGCGTGTCCTGAAGGCCTCGTGGTGACACGGTGGAGATGCCGAGCGAAAACTCCGCGCTTTGACACCGACGGCAGCGACGCTCGCGAGCGCCGCTCTCTTCCTAAAGACGTTGTCGCGGTTATCCTTTCCATGTTAGGGTTCTGGGTGAAGACCCTTGTCCATGGTGGACACGACAGCGGCGACGCTTTGCACCGTTATTCGTTCCGAGGGCGTTGTCATGGAGGTTAGGTATGTTGCATGGCATTGTACTCTGATCTCTCTATGCTCTCTTCCGATAGCGTAGTTCCTGTGTGATCTGGTTATCTTGGGATCAGCATTGTATGAGGGCTACTTCATCACCTTGTATCATTCGGTTGTGTATTATGTTTGGTTGTTGCTTTATATATAAAACGGGACGAATGCCTATTTCGGGGATGTGTGTAGCGTGATAAAGCTTTATTAATTACCTTGTGAAGACTAATCTACGGCCTTTAATTCATCGTTACCTTTCACCGTGGGTCTCCGGTTCGCGGTACACATGCATTGCAATGCTCGTGGCTGCACGTGTCTGCGTGGTGGCCGGTTCCGGCGTCGTGCAGGCACACTATATATGTCTCTGTACGTGCTCAACGAAATTGTATGCATACGAGCTGATTCATTTAACTTTATTAACGAGCTAGCCTTGGCGACTACCAAGCGTCCAAGCACATGCATGCGTTGGGTGCAAAACTGAGCTACCAAGGAGGGAAAAACCATGTGTGTATGTACTTACTACTCCGAAGTAAGTACATGCCTAGTCAAGCACATGTCAGTGCGCCAGCTGATTCTTCCCGGGCGAGCGCTTTTTCAAGAGGATCGGTGGAGAGAAGGACAAAGAGAAAGAACCCAAAGAGCACGTACAGTCGATTCATAGTCAATCATACGTGGCGGCCATTACTTAAAAACGTTACGTTACATCAATCGATCGATCGATCGATTTCTCTCGGTTGCTTCGCAGTATTTGCTTTGGTTAAGTAATATACGTACGTGTAGACGCATGGCGTTTTGTTGGTGTAAGACGCGTGGAAGCTTCCTCCTTCAAAGCCAGTACATTTGCTAAGCGAAAAGACCAACTGGGTTTAGCCCAGTTTAATCAATCAATTAGTTCCTTTTGTAGTTTGGTTTGCCGGTTTCACACGTCGGCGCTGTACCTGCCTCCCGGAAATGTCACTTTCAATTTTCTGGTTGCAACTGATATGTGGTTGTTGCTGTTGAAAGTACACAATATCCAATGGTTTATAATGATTAATGTGCTACCTTTCCAGTTGCATGCACTACTGTGGCAAAAGCAGTTGAAGATCGAAGAGGGCAAATGTACATATGCACCTAGCTAGCTGCCAAGCAAAAGCAAAAGCTTAATGGGTGGTGACTAGATTTGATGATTGGGAGTGATACGGAAAGACGCAATCGTTTAGCCGACAATTAATATGGCCGGTCTGAGGATTTTTTGTTGCAGTGCCAAAGTCAGGTCAGCTGGATAATTAATTCTGTCTCTGGGGTTTAAATTTTACTGTGTAAAATGACATATTGCCACAAATCAGTCTGTATGTATCACTGGCCGGCCGGCCGGTCGGTATGGTAGTGTTTCTACCTAGCTCGCAAATCCAATGGTCAGATATGTGTGATCTTGTTGCTTCGGCCGGTAGCTAGGACAAATCCAACGAATAAATTAACATACTGATTAGTTGATGCAGCTAGCGCTAGCACACAAATTTCTGTTCTTGCTAGGTAAGTACCTGTGGCTTCATCTTTCTAGCTAGTACCTGGTACGCTTTTACGAATGAAACATGGACATGACAGACACCCAAAAACATGGACGGTGTTGGGCATAAATTTCTCCGGGACGGCACTAACTTACGTGTCACGAGCGAGTGTTTTCTTAATCAACTCTATCGATCTAGATTGCGATATCTAGCTTCTTTTGTTCCATACGCTCTCGCTGATTAAAATACCAAGTGATCAGGTAGATTTGATTTGGTTCCGGCAAATCCATGGATTCCAGCTGCATCATGCAATGTATATGCCGAGACGTGCTTATATAGAATAGCGCACCACGTACTTTTTTGGCGCCTTTGTGATGCAGACTTATACGTTGTGATATTGTATGTGACATGCTAATTTGGCAGCACTGACTTAATTAATTCTTGTAAGGAAGATCACTAATTATATATATGTCTAGCTGATTTGATCATGAAACTGGAATGTGTTTCAGTGTCTGTGCGTATGGACAAAGCTAAGCTCACGGGCCCATCTAAAATTCTAACAACTTTTAGTCTGTTTCAAACCTTAGCAAAGTGACATGTAATGCTGAAAAGAAAAGCCACCCAAAAGTGGCCATATGATCTGATTGCTCAAAAGAAATAATGCCACCCATCAAAACTGACTTCTGCCGATTTCTCACATGCCTATGCTGCTGTTGATCAACTTTTTGTGTGTGTGTATGTGTGTGTGTAAATGCTAGGTGCAACTTTTTGCTGGGCCGACTTTAAAAAAGAGGGAGGGCCTGAGGGAGGCAAATGGCTTGAGCATGCGTTGCATATTTAGAAACAAATCATGCATTGTTCGATAGCTATGTTAGATCGAACTGTGATGTTGCCTTTTTGCTTCCCTTTCATCCTTCCGTGGACAACAATGATGTTGGGGCATTGCCATGGCACTCATTAATGAAAATCCACTTTTGGCCCATTCGCGATCGAATCATAATATCTTTTGAAGAGCTTGCTAGTATAACTATAGCTTCCTAAATCCTTGTGTAGCTGACTTCTGTTAGAAGCTAAAATTTCTTTCGATCGAACAATGTGTGAAATATGGGAGTTGCAACCAGTTAATCGTACGTACATTGCATGCAAGTTTAAAAAGGTGGCGAAAAGGCTCGCACACTGGCTAGCTAGCTTGCTAATCAGATTGCTAAGGTTGGGGCACTTTGGCGAGACAAACTTGGATGGTAACTAGGGCACGCAACGTCGCATGGGAAATATATATGGCTAGCTAGTGCGTGATCACGACACTGGAAAGGTGTTTGCAAGCCGTCCGGAGAAACTGTGATGACATCCCTTCAGCGATACGATGCTATGCCATAAACCCAATTGCTAAGCATATTCTTCTTGAGATTACAAGAGACAGACGCGAGCGCATCTGTACGTGTGTGTAGCTCGCCAAATCTTGAGCATATTTCATTGAGCTTGCTCCGGTGCTCCAAAGGAGAAATGGTACATGCGTCATCATGTACTCCCTCCGTTCCTAAATATAAGTGTTTTTAGACATTTCAAATAGAATACAACATACGGATGTCTGTAGACATATTTTAGAGTATAGATTCGCTCATTTTGCTTCGTATGTAGTCACTTGTTGAAATCTCTAACAAGACTTACATTTAGAAACGAAGGGAATAGATATTTCTGACGAAAAGTCTCAGATTAAAGCAGTGCATATATGTGGTGCATGCAGTACACAGACGCCACACATCACACGAGGTACCAGGGGCAGGGACTGTAGTGCCAGCTAGCATATATTCCCAACTATACTTCGTATCCTTGCAAATGGACAGACAATTGGAGAGGCCACCATGAGTCGGCAGTACTTGTGTTTCTGCGACTGCGAGACACACAAAACGGAGTAGCTAGTGATGATGCTCATGCGCCCCTTTTTTTTTCGAACAACGCATGCATGAGTGAGTGATCGATGCTCATTTCCTTGTAGTTCCAACAAGTGGATTGGCTCTCTAGTGAAAGCGAACGCTTTGTTTAGTCACTTGGAACCATCAACTTGCGTGCACTACCGTCTTCACGGAATTAGTCTTGTCTATGGACTGTTGCAAAAGTCAAGAATGGAAAGGAGATCTACGAGGTCTAGGCAACAAGTAGGCATTCACGCAAACACTACTGTCTAGACCTAACCTCCAGATCGATTTGATTGTCAACTTACTACTTCGCTTAATCCTAGTTTTTTAATTTGCTATATAGAACACCCAGAGTTAACTACTGTACTGAAATTGTTGAAAATAATATAATAGTAAGACTAAAACGTACATAGTGACACACACTCATGCATGGAGTACAATCTTCTGCTAATCTCTACTCCTAATGGAGCAGTTGGTAGTCTCCGCCGGTCAATTTTCATCCCACCTTCGTTGGTTTTTTTTTGTCCTAAAAAAATCTACGAAATTTCGTAGGTTAACCAGGGACAACTATGTCTAGCGAAAAAAAATGGACGACGCCCTAGCCTCCCTCGCACCAAAAGAAACCCTCCTCTCGATCCACCCCTGGCGCTGCCCCCATCTCTCGCTCCGCCACCGCCGCCACCCCTGCTTCCCTCCCGCTCAGCCACCTCCACCGCTCCCACCCTTCTCCCCATTGTCGGATCCGCTTGCTCGTCAAGGTTAGGCGGCGAAGCTCCACGTCCGCGAAGCGCACGTGCTCGTCAAGGAAGCGGCTCCCGGATCTGAGATCGCGCAGCCATGACGGAAGGGGCTCGAGGTGGCCGCCGAAGACCAAGCCGTTCACGCAAGCCCTGGATCGATGGATTGTGCAAGGTACTTTGGGTGTCGTCATTGACGGCAATTGTCACGCCATGCTACCATCGGAGGGGTCCCTCATCGATGATTACGGTCTTCCGAACTGCACGAGCTCCATTGAGAAGGATGTTTTTAATTCTGGTTTTGCCTACATGCTTTCTTTGCCTGTATCTACTTAGCTAATGTCTTCTTATAGATAGTAGCTGCTGAAGTGGTGATCAAAGTTGTTCACTATAAAGAAACAACCATGATAACAAAAGTGTATATTCCCTGACCTTTGACCTGAAGTACATTTTCATTAGAAACTTGCAACAGCCAGGCATTGAAATTAGCAACAGCTTCGTACGTACTGAACTAATTTGCAGCAACACGTACTAAACTACCCCACTATGGACTACATATATTTAGGAACGGAGGGATTAAAACTCTAGCAAACAACAAACATGATCTCCTCTTACAGTAAGCCAGTGGTAACCATCTTTGTCCCTGAATTACTGGACTGCTTAGTGCTTACAGAAGTAAGCTTGTTACTTTTTTTGTGATCTCTTGCAGATATGTACAATATGTTATGGGGAGATTGCAGGAACTTCTGAACCGGTCGTCCAACAGTAGGTTCGTACTTCATACCAGCATGATGGTGTGTTATGTTTGGTTCACTTACTACTTGTTCGATTAGAATCATATTGGTGCCGTTGTGTCTAGGATATGAGTGAATTTTTGTGCATTTGGGCTGTTAGGCATGAAATGCGAGAAGTTTAGGCACTACGGCCTGAAGATTCCTTAAGGTTAACCGGAAATGACTACAAACTTGTTTAATTCTGTAGGTACAGGTGTCGCCGGTTGATGGCGGCCT
This sequence comes from Triticum aestivum, assembly GCF_018294505.1. NCBI lineage: Eukaryota > Viridiplantae > Streptophyta > Magnoliopsida > Poales > Poaceae > Triticum > Triticum aestivum. The sequence goes on along the minus strand of NC_057797.1, from coordinate 117,255,328 downwards.
AACCATGAGTGTAACTGAAAGTGAACCAGGGCGATGTGCAGAAAAAAAATCTTAGCACATAGGCTGAATTTGTATACTACTTCAAATTTATTAGGTAGTACTCCCTCCGTATGTATATCACTTCCGAAAAGAAGTTCGGGTTGTTAGGTAGTACTATTGAATTTCAGGATTGATACTTGAAGATTTTAAAAGGTTACTAAATTTTGTACCAACTCTACTATTATGTATAGGAAGAACATGCTCTAAAATATTTATAATTCATATGAAAGTGATCAATTGATTATTAAATCATGCCGCTAATAAGATAAGTTCTTGTCACTTATTTCTTGACAAATTTCCATTGTTCAGGTTCTGACTTCATTTGTTGAGCTATTTTAATTTTTGCATGAGAGAAATGAAAAACTTTATGACTGGTATGTCGAAACTTTGATCAGTTCATTGTGGAATAATGGCGGTGATTTGGATTCTTAACTAAATTATGATAGGCTTCCATTTTGGCGGCTCTGATTTGGTTTTATGTGTTTTTTTGTTACCAGGTAGAAAATACTTAATGCTGGTATCCCGGAGTTTTACTTACTGGATATAAATAGCAACGAGGCTTATTTATTGAGAATTTTAGCTGTAGTGTGTGTTAGTGCCCCCGTACTTTTCAAGTGAAACCTTGAAGAAAAGCATAATGAAGATTATGCTGATAGCGGTGGCGCGGAAAGAATATAAAATTGAGGGTACAAAAGTATTAGGATCTCCATGCCGGCAAATGTAGTGTGTTGCACTGATTGCAATTACTTCTTTGCTGTTATTTGTTGTTACTGCCATAGTTTATTTTTTGTGCTTATCATAGCTCATGAATACACGTGAGTGAAATTGGGTATAGTATATATGCATTCTTTCGGAGTTTTAAGAAGGATAGCATAGAAACATTTCTTAGGGCTGTGGCATAGTTGTGTGGTACTTCTGCATTTGCAGCATTTACAGATCATGTAATTACAGCTTAATGCAAGCATTGGAATTGGTTATAGATTTCCTTTGATTTAAATTTATGAATGTTAACAATAATGACAACTTGTGACATGCCTAAATTTAATTTCCATTGAGATAGAGTGGGCTCTGGATTATGAGATGGAATGCAATTAAAAGCCATCTGATCTGGCCATGGTTGGTTGTCACAGAATCCTTGATATATGTTCTACTTTGACTTGGAGTGTGCAACTATGATATTGTAAGTGATGAGTTTCTTTCCCGAATCTGCTGCAGGAGGTCAGACAGAGGTAGAAATTTTAGTGGCAAATGAAATAGGTGGTAATTATTACACTCTTTATTTGCAAAAAATAAGACTGAAACAATGCTATTTGAGTATGTTCTGTACTTGTAGGAAGGCTATGAAGGAAGTGTTCTTCCCATATTTTTATGAAGGTAAGGTCTTGTTATTAGATTCCTGCTACTCTATATTGCTTGACTGCTCTCTTTTATCAGTTCATGGCCTTAGGGTCCATCATTTTCTTTCAACACTTGATGCTTATTTACTTTTCTTGGGTGGCTTCTTTTCGATAGTCATCTGATTTAAAAATTCCAGCATGTGTCACTTTAGTATCTTTCAGTTTCAGCAAACATATAGAATTATCTTGACATATGTTGGAATTGAGAAGATAATATAGATTGTCACTACTAAGTTCAATGTTCAGGCTCCATCTTATTTAAATTCATATTCGGATTAAAGTCAACACACTAAGAACTGTATGCTTGATGAATGATGTTTAGTGCATTTACTTGGTTTCCCCGGTATAGTTATGCAAGTTAAGTTATGTTGGCTCTTGCATTTACTTGTCTAGGCTGATGGTTAATTGTGAACTATGTATATTTTGTAGTTTATGCTCACCAAGATCAAACTAAGCACAATCGTATTTTCTCAAATTGTACACATGCTACTGCTATGGGTGTCATGCTCTGTGTAGTAATTATGTTGAATTCCCGTAATTCCTTTTGCATGATTCCACTAAACAACTTGTGTGTTCAAAACATACTAAAACTTCATTTACTAAAACTTGAGTTATGTTGGCTCTTGCATTCACTTGTCCAGACTGATGGTTAATTGTGAACTATGTATATTTTGTAGTTTCTTGCATTTACAGATCATGTAATTATAGCTTAATGCAAGCATTGGAATTGGTTATAGATTTCCTTTGATTTAAATTTCTGAATGTTAACAATAATGACAACTTGTGACATGCCTAAATTTAATTTCCATTGAGATAGAGTGGGCTCTGGATTATGAGATGGAATGCAATTAAAAGCCATCTGATCTGGCCATGGTTGGTTGTCACAGAATCCTTGATATATGTTCTACTTTGACTTGGAGTGTGCAGCTATGATATTGTAAGTGATGAGTTTTTTCCCGAATCTGCTGCAGGAGGTCAGACAGAGGTAGAAATTTTAGTGGCAAATGAAATAGGTGGTAATTATTACACTCTTTATTTGCAAAAAATGAGACTGAAACAATGCTAATTGAGTATGTTCTGTACTTGTAGGAAGGCTATGAATGAAGTGTTCTTCCCTTATTTTTATGATGGTAAGGTCTTGTTATTAGATTCCTGCTACTCTAAATTGCTTGACTGCTCTCTTTTATCAGTTCATGGCCTTAGGGTCCGTCATTTTCTTTCAACACTTGATGCTTATTTACTTTTCTTGGGCGGCTTCTTTTCGATAGTCATCTGATTTAAAAATTCGAGCATGTGTCACTTTAGTATCTTTCAGTTTCAGCAAACAGATAGAATTATCTTGACATATGTTGGCATTAAGAAGATAATATAGATTGTCACTACTAAGTTCAATGTTCAGGCTCCATTCTATTTAAATTCATGTTCGGATTAAAGTCAACACACTAAGAACTGTATGCTTGATTAAGGATGTTCAGTGCATTTACTTGGTTTCCCCGGTATTGTAACATCCCAAATTTGCAATTTGGAATGTTATACATAGATCATCATGCATACCATATTTTCTTGCATTTTGGTTGATCCTAGAAATTTCACGCAACTCAAGGACCCTCGGAGAGAGTTGGAGATTTCGTTATTTTCATATTTGAGTTCTCTCAAATTTTGAAAAGAGGATCATTTGATTTATTTATTTTATCTTCAATTATTTTCCGGTGTCAAAATATATGAGAGAGGGAATAATATGACTTTCCCAAATTTAGGAAAAATGAAGATTTAATAAATAGACCAATTTTGGTTTTTGCCGGAGTTTTATTTGCGTTTTATCTGGATAGGGAAAAATGCGCGTTTTCAAAATTGCATTTTAGGCCCGGAGAAAAGTTCATTTTGTTCGGCTCATTTTTAGGAGTCGGGGAAAATTTACTTTAGATTTTTCGAAGTTCGTTTAGATTTTCTTTTTGTTTTTCTGCGCGGAACCGATTTTAAAAAAAAAGGAGCCTCCCGCCAGGGCAGCCGGGCCAAAGGCCCAGCTAGCCGGCCCCTTCCCTCGCGCGCAGCGCAGGCGCCAGGCGCAAGGCACCCAGGCAGCCGCCGCCGCTCCCTGGCCGAGTCCCAGCGGGACTTAGGTCGGTTAGCCCCTCCCCTTTCCTTTGTTTTGTTTTCCTATTCCTAGTCTATTTCTTGTCCCCTACCCCAAGTCTCCTCTCCCCTCACATATATAAATACCCCCACACCCCCCTCTAAAACATCAAATCAAAAGCCCTCTCCTCCCCAAGCCCCACACCACCCCGCGCCTCCCCAAGCCCCGCACCACCCCCGCGGCCCTCACCACCATCGCCGCCGCCTTAGCCGCGCCGCCCCTCACCACCACCGCCGCCGCTGCCCTACGCCGCCGTTCGCCGGAGCCCCTCGCCAAGGTTGCCCCGCGCCGCGTCTCTTTTTCTTCCTCGGTTCGGTTTTTCTTATAAACCATTCCGATTCTTTTCTTCTCTTCCGATTCGTTTTCTTTCTGGTTCTTTTCTAAATCGTTCCGGTTTCTAGATCGGTTTTTCGTTTCGGTCTTTTTCTCCGAAAACCCTAGATCGATTTTCGTTCTTCTTTCGGACCGTTCGTCTCAACGAACGTGCTCACCGATTTTTCCCCGGTTAACGACGCCCGTTCATTTAATTGTTCTTCTTTTTCTTTTCGTCGGATTTATTTCGCGATCGTGATCTCAGATCCGATCTTCGTTCTAGTTTATCTTCTCGCTCGTTTATCGGAATCAGGTGATTCAAGCGCCTGGAGTTTCGTTTCGAAACCGCCGTTCCGTCTAATCAACTTAAACAAGTTTTTGCTACGGTAAAATTTGACTTAGTTTCAACTTGCTAGAACCGAGTTGTTTTCTTCCGCCGTTTGTTTTCCGGTTCTTTGTTCGGTTCGTTCTTTCTTTGCAACCGGAGTTCTTAAATTGAACTTTCTGGTTCATTCTCTTGTTCGAGTTTTACCTGTGCATTAGATGAGTACTTATTGTATGCTTGTTGTTTGTCTGCGATAGATCACCCGGATTGCGCCGCTTGTTACTTCGAAACCCTAGGTCTCGCGGATCATCAGCAAGGCAAGTAACACTTTGATCATACCTTTTCTACAACCCATGTTTTATTGCATTAGATCAATCCTCTCACCTTGCATGATTAGGATCTAATTAAATTGTGGGATGGGAAGTAGATGAGGTAGTACCTATCACCTGTATTATTATGAAACCTTTGGGAGTTACTTCTACGTTTGCTTATTTATGCCATGCTATGCTAGTAGACGTGGATTGGGTGAGTGATATCCATGACAGATGTGAGTTGATAATTTTAATGGTTTATCTAAGGTGGCAACTTAAACACACATCTGGGTGGATTGAGGCACCTGATGTCTATCAGGACTTGCCTGTTTTATTTTGGACCGCCACCCAGGCTCAAAGGGATCATAAGATCTTTCATGCTAGAAACTTCCGTGTGCAACCACATGCTACTATGGGCTCTGGCATAGTTGACTAAGTTGTGCGAACTCTTACGGGGTGGACTAGCAGATGTAGGGGTTGTAGGTGGTACGGTCTACCCCACATGTAAGGTGCTAGCACTTCTGAAAGACTACGTCTCGGTCATCCGTTTCTCAAACATCATGTACTGCGAGAAAACAAACGGAGGCAATCGAGTCATGTGGGGAAAAGTGCGCAAACCTCTACAGAGTGTACAAACTAATCATGATTAGCCGTGTCCCCGGTTATGGACAACTTGAGTATCTAGTACTTGAATATCATTGTGAATCTCAACATGTTACTTCTAATTAATGTTGTTGGGTTTTAATTACTTTTAATTGGGATTGAGAATGCTGTCAGCCATTCTCAATGTTTCACAACCACCATGATAGTTAAATAAATTTATTCCTTTGCAGTAGGGAAAAACTGGCTTTACGCAAAAAAACTGTAACCATAGAGCTTTTCACCAGCCATATATGCATATAGTATAGTTGTTTCATTCCATTACTCTCTATGTGTTACTTTGCCAGCATATTCCCTGTGCGGACCCGTATTCGAGCTGCAACTTCTTATGTTGCAGACTTTTCAGACGACGAGTAAAGTGCTTTTAGGTCGTGGCCCTATACTCAGTGATGCCATTGGAGTTGATGGTCCCATTTACCTTCCAAGTCTTCCGCTGTTTTCGACACTATATGGCCTTAAGCCATATTTATTGTAATAAGTCTCTTTGAGACAACGATGTAATAATTGTGTGATTGCCACTCTGCTATAAATCCTTCGATGTACTGTGTGGTGTCATCATTACTGATCCAGGGATGACACCTGAGCACAGAGATTAGACTGTTTGAGGTCTGGTCGCTACAGGTATAGTTATGCAGGTTAAGTTATGTTGGCTCTTACATTTACTTGTCTAGACTGATGGTTAATTATGAACTACGTATATTTTGTAGTTTCTGCTCACCAAGATCAAACTAAGCACAATCGTATTTTCTCAAATTGTACACATGCTACTGCTATGGGTGTCATGCTCTGTGTAGTAATTATGTTGAATTCCCGTAATTCCTTTTGCATGATTCCACCAAACAACTTGTATGTTCAAAACATACTCAAACTTCATTTACTAAAACTTGAGTTATGTTGGCTCTTGCATTCACTTGTCCAGACTGATGGTTAATTGTGAACTATGTATATTTTGTAGTTTCTTGCATTTATAGATCATGTAATTACAGCTTAATGCAAGCATTGGAATTTGTTATAGATTTCCTTTGATTTAAATTTCTGAATGTTAACAATAATGACAACTTGTGACATGCCTAAATTTAATTTCCATTAAGATAGAGTGGGCTCTGGATTATGAGATGGAATGCAATTAAAAGCCATCTGATCTGGCCATGGTTGGTTGTCACAGAATCCTTGATGTATGTTCTACTTTGACTTGGAGTGTGCAGCTATGATATTGTAAGTGATGAGTTTTTTCCCGAATCTGCTGCAGGAGGTCAGACAGAGGTAGAAATTTTAGTGGCAAATGAAATAGGTGGTAATTATTACACTTTTTATTTGCAAAAAATGAGACGGAACCAATGCTAATTGAGTATGTTATGTACTTGTAGGAAGGCTATGAATGAAGTGTTCTTCCCTTATTTTTATGAAGGTAAGGTCTTGTTATTAGATTCCTGCTACTCTACATTGCTTGACTGCTCTCTTTTATCAGTTCATGGCCTTAGGGTCCATCATTTTCTTTCAACACTTGATGCTTATTTACTTTTCTTGGGCGGCTTCTTTTCGATAGTCATCTGATTTAAAAATTCGAGCATGTGTCACTTTAGTATCTTTCAGTTTCAGCAAACATATAGAATTATCTGACATATCTTGGCATTGAGAAGATAATATAGATTGTCACTACTAAGTTCAATGTTCAGGCTCCATCCTCTTTAAATTCATGTTCGGATTAAAGTCAACACACTAAGAACTGTATGCTTGATTAATGATGTTCAGTGCGTTTACTTGGTTTCCCCGGTATAGTTATGCAGGTTAAGTTATGTTGGCACTTGGATTTACTTGTCTAGACTCATGGTTAATTGTGAACTATGTATATTTTGTAGTTTCTGCTCACCAAGAGCAAACTAAGCACAATCGTATTTTCTCAAATTGTACACATACTACTGCTATGGGTGTCATGCTCTGTGTAGTAATTATGTTGAATTCTCGTAATTCCTTTTGCATGATTCCACCAAACAACTTGTATGTTCAAAACATACTCAAACTTCATTTACTAAAACTTGAGTTATGTTGGCTCTTGCATTCACATGTCCAGACTGATGGTTAATTGTGAACTTTGTATATTTTGTAGTTTCTTGCATTTACAGATCATGTAATTACAGCTTAATGCAAGCATTGGAATTGGTTATAGATTTCCTTTGATTTAAATTTCTAATTGTTAACAATAATGACAACTTGTGACATGCCTAAATTTAATTTCCATTGAGATAAAGTGGGCTCTAGATTATGAGATGGAATGCAATTAAAAGCCATCTGATCTGGCCATGGTTGGTTGTCACAGAATCCTTGATATATGTTCTACTTTGACTTGGAGTGTGCAGATATGATATTGTAAGTGATGAGTTTTTTTCCCGAATCTGCTGCAGGAGGTCAGACAGAGGTAGAAATTTTAGTGGCAAATGAAATAGGTGGTAATTATTACACTCTTTATTTGCAAAAAATGAGATTGAAAGAATGCTAATTGAGTATGTTCTGTACTTGTAGGAAGGCTATGAATGAAGTGTTATTCCCTTATTTTTATGAAGGTAAGGTCTTGTTATTAGATTCCTGCTACTCTACATTGCTTGACTGCTCTCTTTCATCTGTTCATGGCCTTAGGGTCCATCATTTTCTTTCAACACTTGATGCTTATTTACTTTTCTTGGGTGGCTTCTTTTCGATAGTCATCTGATTTAAAAATTCGTGCATGTGTCACTTTAGTATCTTTCAGTTTCAGCAACCATATAGAATTATCTTGACATATGTTGGCATTGAGAAGATAATATAGATTGTCACTACTAAGTTCAATGTTCAGGCTCCATCCTATTTAAATTCATGTTCGGATTAAAGTCAACACACTAAGAACTGTATGCTTGATGAATGATGTTTAGTGCATTTACTTGATTGCCACTCTGCTATAAATCCTTCGATGTACTGTGTGGTGTCAGCATTACTGATCCAGGGATGACACCTGAGCACAGAGATTAGACTGTTTGAGGTCTGGTCGCTACAGAGATGGTATCAGAGCACACGCTGACTGTAGGACACGACCACTAAGTTAAAGCCATAGATCATCACTCTCTTCTCATTTTCTAACTCCTCATCTTTTCTACTCTTTTAGGATGACGAACGCGAAGATTAAGTACGCCCAACCAGATGAAGGCACACCTTTTGGATATCACTTGAAGGAAGTCACCAAGTACCTGAATATTGGATTACCAAGTTTCACGGGAATCTTCAACGCCACTCTGCCTAAAGAGGAGCGCTGGAAGATTCAAGCTCACGTTCTGGGAAGAACATTCGCGCCAATCACGAAGCCCATAGATAGTGTTTTCAATGCACCAACCTGGAGTCTGGGAATGTGACGCCCCCGGTTTAATCGTACACTAATCATGCACGCAAATGTGTACGATCAAGATCAGGGACTCACGGGAAGATATCACAACACAACTCTACAAATAAAATAAGTCATACAAGCATCATAATACAAGCTAGGGGCCTCGAGGGCTCGAATACAAGTGCTCGATCATAGACGAGTCAGCGGAAGCAACAATATCTGAGTACAGACATAAGTTAAACAAGTTGCCTTAAGAAGGCTAGCACAAACTGGGATACAGATCGAAAGAGGCGCAGGCCTCCTGCCTGGGATCCTCCTAAACTACTCCTGGTCGTCGTCAGCGGGCTGCACGTAGTAGTAGGCACCTCCGGTGTAGTAGGGGTCGTCGTCGACGGTGGCGTCTGGCTCCTGGACTCCAGCATCTGGTTGCGACAACCAGAAAGAAGGGAAAGGGGGGAAAAGGGGGGAGAAAGCAACCGTGAGTACTCATCCAAAGTACTCGCAAGCAAGGAACTACACTACATATGCATGGGTATATGTGTAAGGAGGCCATATCAGTGGGCTGAACTGCAGAATGCCAGAATAAGAGGGGGATAGCTAATCCTGTCGAAGACTACGCTTCTGGTCACCTTCGTCTTGCAACAGGAAGAAGAGGGTAGGTCGAAGTCCTCCAAGTAGCATCTCCAAGTAACATCTCATAGCATAATCCTACCCGGCGATCCCCTCCTCATATCCCTGAGGTAGAGCGACCACCGGTTGTATCTGGCACTTGGAAGGGTGTGTTTTATTAAGTATCCGGTTCTAGTTGTCATAAGGTCAAGGTACAACTCCAAGTCGTCCTGTTACCGAAGATCACGGCTATTCGAATAGATTAACTTCCCTGCAGGGGTGCACCACATAACCCAACACGCTCGATCCCATTTGGCCGGACACACTTTCCTGGGTCATGCCCGGCCTCGGAAGATCAACACGTCGCAGCCCCACCTAGGCAAACAGAGAGGCCAGCACGCCGGTCTAAACCTAAGCGCACAGGGGTCTGGGCCCATCGCCCATAGCACACCTGCACGTTGCGAGGGCGGCCAAAAGCAGACCTAGCCTAGTGGCGTTCCAGTCCAATTCGGCGCGCGCCGCTCCGTCGCTGACGTCTGAAGTGCTTCGGCTGATACCACGACGTCGGGATACCCATAACTACTCCCACGTAGATGGTTAGTGCGTATAGGCTCGTAGCCAACTCAGATCAAATACCAAGATCTCGTTAAGCGTGTTAAGTATCCGCGAACGCCGAACAGGGCCAGGCCCACCTCTCTCCTAGGCGGTCTCAACCTGCCCTGTCGCTCCGCCACAAAGATCCACACAGAGGGCCGTCGGGACAAAGGTCCTTTCAGCCCCCAATCCGTGGATCACTCGCGGGTACTCTTCGAGCTGACCCGACTTTAGTCACCATCTGTATAGTATGTATGTATGTATAGTATATACCCGTGATCACCTCCCGAGTGATCACGGCCCAATAGTATAGCAAGGCAGACTGACAAGAATGTAGGGCCAATGATGATAAACTAGCATCCTATACTAAGCATTTAGGATTGCAGGTAAGGTATCAACAGGTGTAGCAACAATGTCAGGCTATGCATCAGAATAGGATCAACGGAAAGCAGTAACATGCTACACTACTCTAATGCAAGCAGTATAGATAAGAATAGGCGATATCTGGTGATCAAGGGGGGGGGCTTGCCTGGTTGCTCTGGCAAGAGAGAGGGGTCGTCAACTCCGTAGTCGAATTGGGCAGCAGCAGCGTCGGTCTGGTAGTCTACCGGAGAGAAGAGGGGGAAGAAACAATGAATACCAAGTAAACAGATGCATATCGATGCATGACATGTCAAGAAGCGATGCTAGGCGTGCCCTAACGTGGTATAAGGTGGTACTGGTCAAGGGGGAATCATCCGGGAAAGTATTCCCGGTGTTTCGTGTTTTCGGACAGATGAACCGGAGGGGAAACGTTGCGAGTTCGATAGGTTAGGGGTGTGTGGCGGACGAACGGACTGCGTATCCGAAATCGTCACGTCGTTCTGAGCAACTTTCATGTTGAAAATATTTTAATCCGAGTTACGGATTAAAAGATATGATTTTTAAAAGATTTTAACAATTTTGGAATTTAATTATTTATTTAATTAATTCGAAAAAAATGTATTTATGACGTCAGCATGATGTCATGCTGACGTCAGCAGTCAACAGGGGTTGACTGAGTCAACCCTGACATGTGGGTCCAGTGGGACCCACCTGTCATTCTCTAATTAAATTAATTAGGGTTTAGGTTAATCTAATTACAGTTTAATTAAACTTAACTAGTTAATTAATTTAATTAAACCGGATTAATTAACTTAATTAATTAATTAATTAATTAATAATATTATTAAATCATTTTAATTTTATTAATTTTATTTATTGTTTTTATTTATTTTATTATTTATTATTTATTTATTTATATTTTTATTATTATTAGTAGTATTATTATTTTTTTTATGTTCTGGGGCGAGGGCCCCGTTTGTCATAGGCACAGAGGCCTTGCGGGTCGGGCGCGGGTGCGGGCACGCGCCCATCAGGGCCACCAGGGGGGCGCCGGCGATAGCAGGGCACGGCGAGGCCGGCCGCCGGAGGCGACAGCGGTGAGGCCACGGCGGGACGGCGCCAGGGCGCGGCAGCAGAGGCGAGGACGCGGGGAGCAAGGGAGAGGGCGAGGCAGAGAGGCCTCAGCGGGGCGAGGCCGCGGTGGTGCGCGGGCGGCCGGAGCCGGCGACGGGGAGGCCAGGGGCGTCGGCGGCGTTCGGGAGGGGACTAGGGGGAGAGAGGGGACCGATGGGGGAGGGGAGTGCGGAGACGAGGCGCACCAGGACGCACGCGTGCCGTGGCCGCGGCGACGAGCGCCGGGCGCGCACGGTGGTGCGTCGAGCAGGGGAGGGGAGAAGAGGTCGGGGGCGGGACGGCCCGGTGCGGCAGGGGGGAAGAGGCCCCGGCCGAACGGAGGAGGCGCGAGGGGAGGGGGGCACGCGGGCGCGGCCGTGCGGAACGAGGCCGGCACGGGCACGGCCGCCCGGGAAGGGATCGCGACGACTAGCGCGAGCGCGCGAGGGAGAGAGAGGGAGCGAGGCGGGGCTCACTGAGGCCGTAGGGGGAATGGCAGCGTGCTCGGGGGAGGTCGAGGACGACCGGCGAGGAGGAGGGCGGGGAGGCGTCCGGCGGCGACGGGGCGGTGGCGTGGTCGCCCCGATCTCGATCCAGATCGGGGGAGTGAGGGGAGAGTGGGGATCGGGAGTGGGCTAGGGTTTCCGTCGTGGGGGATAAGGGGAGAGGGGTGGGGGCCGGCCGGGCCTGGTGGTGGCCCAGTTGGCCAGCTGGGCCGCGGTCCAGCAGGGGGGGGGGCTTCCCTCCTTTTGTTTTTTTTGTTTGGTTTTCTGTTTTTCTTTCCTTTTGTATTTTCTTCTTTTATTTCTTTTCTGTTTAAATCATTTAATCCATTTAGCCATTTTATAAAATTATGCCTGTTGCACCATAATTACCTTTGTAATATTCGCCAACCACCGAACAATTTTATTTTAAATTTTTAAAACTTTTATTGTTTTCATCAATTTGAATTTTGAATTTGAACGGTTTCGAATTATTGCGAGGATAGCAACAGTAATCGGGATGACGTGCCATGATTAGCATGGTGTTACTGTAGCAAGATTATCTGGGCGTTACAAATCTCCTCCACTACAAGAAATCTCGTCCCGAGATTTTAGGAGGTAGAAGGAAACAGTGCGGGGTATTCATCACGCAGGCGATCCTCGCGTTCCCAGGTGGCTTCGTCTTCAGAGTGATTCGACCACTGGACCTTGAGGAACTTGATCGCCTTCTGGCGTGTGCGGCGTTCAGCTTGGTCGAGAATGCGGACCGGATGCTCTTTATAGGAGAGGTCATGTTGCAATTCGAGCACTTCATGATCCACAGCTCGGATTGGGTCCTTGAAGCAACGGCGGAGTTGTGACACATGGAACACATCGTGAACCTGAGAAAGGTTCGACGGGAGCTCCAGTTGATATGCCACTTTTCCACGCCTTTCCAGAATAGTGAATGGGCCAATATAGCGAGGAGCTAGCTTCCCTTTGATCCCGAAGCGGTGAGCACCCTTCATTGGTGTAACGCGAAGATAGGCCTTTTCGCCAGGTTGATAGACCATGTCTTTATGATGACGGTCATACTGACTCTTCTGACGTGACTGAGCAGTCTTGAGATTCTCGCGAATAATGCGGACTTGTTCTTCGGCATGTTGGATAATATCCGGACCGAAGAGTGGACGTTCCCCAGTTTCTGACCAGTTCAGAGGGGTTCGGCACTTTCGTCCATATAACACTTCGAAGGGGGCCATCTTCAGACTAGCTTGATAGCTATTATTATAAGAGAACTCAGCATACGGAAGAGATTCCTCCCATTTCTTGCCGAAGGAAATAACACAAGCTCGAAGCATGTCTTCGAGAACTTGGTTGACACGTTCAACTTGCCCTTGTGACTGAGGATGAAAAGCAGTGCTGAAAGACAGATGAGTGCCCATAGCTTCTTGGAAACTTGCCCAGAATCTTGAAGTGAATAAACTGCCACGGTCTGAACTGATAACCAATGGAATACCGTGAAGCGAGACAATTCTGGTCATGTAGAGGTTTGCCAGCTGACTAGCAGTGATCGTTTCCTTGACAGCCAGAAAATGTGCAACTTTAGAAAGTCGGTCAATGACGACAAGAATAGCATCATTGCCTTTCTGCGATTTGGGGAATCCAGTAACGAAGTCCATCTCGACATGGTCCCATTTCCATTCCGGAATAGATATAGGTTGCAGAGTTCCAGCAGGCCTTTGATGTTCTGCTTTGATACGACGACAAACGTCACATTCAGCAACATAACGAGCAATGTCTTGCTTCATGTTAGACCACCAGAATCTCTGGCGGATGTCTTGATACATCTTCGTACTACCAGGATGGATACAAAGAGGCGTATCATGAGCTTCTTTCATAACCTCCTGGGTCATATTCAGGTTTTCCTTCTTACACGGCACCACTAGGCGGCCTTTGAAGTACAAGGCGCCATCATCAGCAATAGTGAAGGATGAGGAACCTCCTTCTTTGAGGTCTTGCTTAATCTTGTAGACTTCAGAGTCAAATCCCTGCATTGTCTTTATGGTGCCCACGAGATCGGGTTCAACAGCCAGGGTATAGAGGGAACCCTGGGAAACAACACGGAGATTCATCTTGCGGAACTCCGGAGGAGGGGGAGCGAGTGCACCCGGAGGAACAATATGGAGGTTTAGCTTTCTGAATTCTTCAACAAGTGAGGGCTGAACTTTGTGAACCTGGAGGTGGTTGCAGTAAGACTTGCGGCTCAAGGCATCAGCCATTACATTAGCCTTGCCTGGTGTATAGGAAATACCCAAATCAAAATCTGCAACAGTCTCCATCCATCTCTGCTGACGGAGGTTCAGGTCTGGCTGAGTAAACAGATACTTCAGACTTTGGTGGTCAGTGAAGATCTCGCAACGATTACCGAGAAGGTAATGTCGCCACTGTTTCAGTGAATGGATAACAGCAGCAAGCTCGAGGTCGTGAACTGGGTAGTTCTCTTCGTGAGGGCGCAATTGCCGAGAGGCATAAGCAACCACTTTGCGCTCTTGCATTAGGACACAGCCTAGTCCTTGACGGGAAGCGTCGCAGTAAATGACGAAGTCCTTCTTAGTATCAGGAGGAGCTAGTACTGGGGCAGAAGTCAACTTGTCCTTGAGTGCCTGGAAACTTTCCTGACATTTATCTGTCCATTGGAACTTGACGCCCTTATGCAATAGGTTAGTCAGAGGCCTGGCAATCTTGGAGAAGTTCTCGACGAATCGACGGCAGTAGCTGGCGAGACCGAGAAAACTTCTGACTTGCTTAACGTTCTTCGGAGGAGTCCAATCGAGAATAGCCTGAACTCGTTCAGGGTTGACGGCAATACCATCCTTAGAGATGACATGCCCGAGATAGGTTACTTCGGGAAGCCAGAATTCACATTTGGAGAACTTGGCATAAAGTTGATGCTCTCGTAGCTTTTCCAGCACGAGGCGAAGATGTTCAGCATGTTCCTCTTCGTTCTTGGAAAATACCAGAATATCATCCAGATAAACCACGACGAACTTGTCGAGGTAATCCATGAATATATAGTTCATCAGGCGAGAGAAGGTGGCTGGAGCATTGGTTAAGCCGAAAGACATGACGGTGTACTCGTATGAACCATAACGAGTCACAAATGCGGTCTTGGGGATATCTTCCTCACGAACACGGATCTGGTGGTAACCCAACCTCAAGTCGAGTTTAGAGAACACTGATGATCCAGCCAATTGATCATACAGATCATTGATCCGAGGAAGAGGATACTTATTCTGAATGGTAGCTTGATTTATAGGACGGTAGTCTTGGACCAATCGGTTTGTCCCATCTTTCTTCTTGACAAAGAGAGAAGGTGCTCCCCAAGGAGAGCAACTTGGGCGAATGAAACCACTTTGAAGAGATTTATCGATTTCCTCCTTAAGCTCAAGGAGTTCATGCGGCGGCATCTTGTAGGGTCGCTTGGCTATAGGAGTGGTGCCTGGTTTCAAGTCGATGACGAATTCGACAGCTCTAGCAGGGGGAATCCCTGGGAGTTCTTCAGGAAAGACGTCTAGGAATTCACGCACGACGGGAATGTTTTCAATGCCCTCAAGTGGTGCAGCGTTCAATGCGTTTAAGGCATAAAGTCTGGCCTCGGCATTCCGAACCAGATGAGCATCGTAGCTAATTATTTCATCAGAAGGGTGTAGCAGATGGACGGTCTTGGTGGCGCAAACGATAGAAGCGGTATGCGCCTTTAACCAATCCATTCCCAGAATGAGATCAATGCTACAGGACTTCAGTACGATGGGAGAGACAAGGAATTCCAGTCCTTCAATTTCTACAGGGACGTCGTTGCAAATCATGGAGGTTCGACATTGGCCCGCAGGGGTGTGCACTAATAGAGAAGCGTTCATGTCTTCACTTTTAATGTCGTGCAAGCATGCAAAATCTTCTGACATGAATGAATGCGATGCACCTGTATCGAATAAAACAGATGCTGGTACTGAATTTACGAGGAGTGTACCCATCACAGTAGCAGGCTGGTCTTGAGCTTCATTCAGATCAATGTGGTTGGCATGAACACGGCCATAAGACTTGGCATTGTTGTTGCGGGCCTGGTTGTTCCCACGGCCAGTTGCTGGAAGGGCCAGTTGATTCTGTTTCTGGTTGCATTCCCTAGCACGGTGCCCTGGTTGTCCGCACCTGAAGCACAACCCATTCTCGGGGGTAGGAACAGGAGCTTGGGGTGGTGGAGCTGGAAGCCTCGGCTGCCTGGTTGGAGCAGCCGGCAGACGAGGTGCAGCATAAGACTGCCTTGGGGCAGGTGCAGTTGGACGGTACATGCTGTTCGGGATCCATATCTTACGCTTCTGCGAGGGCGGGCCCGAAGATGAGCCCGTGTCACGGTTGCGCCTTTGAGAGCTCTGGTGTTCTTGCAGACCAGTCTCGACATTGATGGCCTTGTTCACCAAGGTGGC
This sequence comes from Triticum aestivum, assembly GCF_018294505.1. NCBI lineage: Eukaryota > Viridiplantae > Streptophyta > Magnoliopsida > Poales > Poaceae > Triticum > Triticum aestivum. The sequence continues at coordinate 117,239,174 of NC_057797.1, read as the reverse complement.
GAAATCGGCAAAGTCATGCACTAGAAGTGTGAGCTTGATGTCAGCTTGAAGGCCTTCACGGAACTTCTCCTGTCTGCGAGCATCAGTTGCAATGTCTTCTTCAGCATAGCGGGATAAGTCCAGAAACTCCCGCTGATAAGCTTCAACAGTCTTGTTGCCTTGGGTGAGGTTGCGAAACTCACGCTTCTTCCTGTCCATGATTCCCTGAGGAATGAAGCGGGCACGGAAGGCAGCCTGAAAGTCTGGCCAGGAGATGATTGTCCCAACTGGCAGAGTACGCCTATGGCTGTCCCACCATTGAGCTGCGGGTCCCTTCAGGAAGAAGGAAGCAAAAGTGACATAGCTGGCAGGGGCTACATCAGCAGACTCCATCTCATAGGTGATGTCACGGAGCCAGTCATCAGCATCCAGCGGCTGGGTTGAGCTGCGGTACACACTTGGGTTGAGGCGTATGAAATCCTGCAGAGTTGTTGTGTTTGGATGCTGGTTCATATTGGGGCGAGGAAACTGAGCCATCATGTTTTCCATGAACTGGCGATTCATCTCAAGCTGTTGGATCATACCAGCCATGTACTCAGGCGGTGGTGGGAAGTTGCCACCACGACCACGACCAGCTGGTCTAACCATCCTGCTAATATATAACAGGGGTAGTTCAGTATTGAGAATTTGCATAGACAAGAGTCATTCATGATGAAACATGCATAATGAAAGGAGCACGACAGATACCACATAGATAGTCGGCATAACTTACAAAAGGGGTCGGACATAGAGTTCAGTACACAGAGTTCCGTACATAGACTAAGTCATCATAGGCGGCACGCAGGCTCGCGAGTGCATCTAAAACTAATGAGCAAGACTACATCAGTCCCAGGAGGTACTGTGAAGGTAGCTGTAACCTGACAGCTGGTAGTGAGGCAACGGATAGTCCTCCACGTCAGTGGCCTGGGGGCCGCGGATACTCTGGTGTAGAACCCGACGCTCAGGTGGCAGAAGAGGACCAAGTGCGGGAGAGTAGCCTCCCACCTCTGGCCATCCGACACCGTGGGGCATCACGGTCCTGGCTGGGTAGATCGCAGAACGCGGCAGCTGTCCAGACCGGACAAAGGGGTGCAACCGCGTCAGAGCCCTGTAAAGGTGCTGACGAGTGGTGTACAACTCGTGGCGAAGAGCTCTGTTAGCTCGGTCCAGCCCATCAGCATGCAGAACCAGGCGCTGATGGTGGAAAGGCTCTCGGGTGACGGTGGAGTAGGCGGCAGTGTAGTATCCCTCCGCACCAACGTCAGATGCGATAGGAATGTGCCTGAAAGGGGAAGTGTCCAATGCCTGATACTCTCCACGAAGACGTGTCAGAGCAGCATGAGCCGCATCGTGGACTGCCATCTCGATGGTCACTCCAACACCATGAGCGGTGTGCAGCACGGTAGTGGACTCATACTCCCGAGAGTAGAGGTGGACGATGGCACGGTACTGCTCCTGGTTAAAGTCCTGGTACTCCTCGTAGACGGTGTACTCAGGGTGCCAGCGATAACCCAGATAGGTCATCATATCAGCTAGCACAGCAGGTGATCCTGAGGCACCAATGGCCGCAGTGTGGCGCACGACCTGCCTCGCGGGTTCCATCTGAAAACAAAGATGTTTCAATGGAGTCAAATGACAACACGGGCACTATTCAAAATGCTATCCTACAGAATAACTATGGCTTATCCAACTTTGGGGTGAACGTGGTAACGGGATCCTAATGTTAGAGTTAGTAAATTCGTTTAACCCGAGTAGAAAAGAGTTCAGAGTCCCAGAGTAAAGGTCGAGGAGTAAAAGATCCTAGTACCACCCGATGGCGACGTGGGCCCGTAAGGCTCACAGCCAAGTTAGTAAAAGTTTTTGTAATGTCTAGACTCGACTTCGGCCAAGGAGTGTGGAAGGGGGATTCCTACAGGCAGTCGGCTCTGATACCAACTTGTGACGCCCCCGATTCAATCGTACACTAATCATGCACGCAAATGTGTACGATCAAGATCAGGGACTCACGGGAAGATATCACAACACAACTTTACTAATAAAATAAGTCATACAAGCATCATAATACAAGCCAGGGGCCTCGAGGGCTCGAATACAAGTGCTCGATCATAGAAGAGTCAGCGGAAGTAACAATATCTGAGTACAGACATAAGTTAAACAAGTTGCCTTAAGAAGGCTAGCACAAACTGGGATACAGATCGAAAGAGGCGCAGGCCTCCTGCCTGGGATCCTCCTAAACTACTCCAGGTCGTCGTCAGCGGGCAGCACGTAGTAGTAGGCACCTCCAGTGTAGTAGGGGTCGTCGTCGACGGTGGCGTCTGGCTCCTGGACTCCAGCATCTGGTTGCGACAACCAGAAAGAAGGAAAGGGGGAAAAAGGGGGGAGAAAGCAACCGTGAGTACTCATCCAAAGTACTCGCAAGCAAGGAACTACACTACATATGCATGGGTATATGTGTAAGGAGGCCATATCAGTGGACTGAACTGCAGAATGCCAGAATAAGAGGGGGATAGCTAATCCTGTCGAAGACTACGCTTCTGGTCACCTTCGTCTTGCAACAGGCAGAAGAGGGTAGGTCGAAGTCCTCCAAATAGCATCTCCAAGTAACAACTCATAGCATAATCCTACCCGGCGATCCCCTCCTCATATCCCTGAGGTAGAGCGACCACCGGTTGTATCTGGCACTTGGAAGGGTGTGTTTTATTAAGTATCCGGTTCTAGTTGTCATAAGGTCAAGGTACAACTCCAAGTCGTCCTGTTACCGAAGATCACGGCTATTCGAATAGATTAACTTCCCTGCAGGGGTGCACCACATAACCCAACACGCTCGATCCCATTTGGCCGGACACACTTTCCTGGGTCATGCCCGGCCTCGGAAGATCAACACGTCGCAGCCCCACCTAGGCAAAACAGAGAGGCCAGCACGCCGGTCTAAACCTAAGCGCACAGGGGTCTGGGCCCATCGCCCATAGCACACCTGCACGTTGCGTAGGGCGGCCGAAAGCAGACCTAGCCTAGTGGCGTTCCAGTCCAATTCGGCGCGCGCCGCTCCGTCGCTGACGTCTGAAGTGCTTCGGCTGATACCACGACGTCGGGATACCCATAACTACTCCCACGTAGATGGTTAGTGCGTATAGGCTCGTAGCCAGACTCAGATCAAATACCAAGATCTCGTTAAGCGTGTTAAGTGTCCGCGAACGCCGAACAGGGCCAGGCCCACCTCTCTCCTAGGCGGTCTCAACCTGCCCTGTCGCTCCGCCACAAAGATCCACACAGAGGGCCGTCGGGACAAAGGTCCTTTCAGCCCCCAATCCGTGAATCACTCGCGGGTACTCTTCGAGCTGACCCGACTTTAGTCACCATCTGTATAGTATGTATGTATGTATAGTATATACCCGTGATCACCTCCCGAGTGATCACGGCCCAATAGTATAGCAAGGCAGACTGACAAGAATGTAGGGCCAATGATGATAAACTAGCATCCTATACTAAGCATTTAGGATTGCAGGTAAGGTATCAACAGGTGTAGCAACAATGTCAGGCTATGCATCAGAATAGGATCAACGGAAAGCAGTAACATGCTACACTACTCTAATGCAAGCAGTATAGAGTAGAATAGGCGATATCTGGTGATCAAGGGGGGGGGCTTGCCTGGTTGCTCTGGCAAGAGAGAGGGGTCGTCAACTCCGTAGTCGAACTGGGCAGCAGCAGCGTCGGTCTCGTAGTCTACCGGAGAGAAGAGGGGGAAGAAACAATGAATACCAAGTAAACAGATGCATATCGATGCATGACATGTCAAGAAGCGATGCTAGGCGTGCCCTAACGTGGTATAAGGTGGTACTGGTCAAGGGGGAATCATCCGGGAAAGTATTCCCGGTGTTTCGTGTTTTCGGGCAGAGGAGCCGGAGGGGAAAGTTGCGGGTTCGATAGGTTAGGGGGTGTGGTGGACGAACGGACTGCGTATCCGGAATCGTCTCGTCGTTCTGAGCAACTTTCATGTTGAAAATATTTTAATCCGAGTTACGGATTAAAAGATATGATTTTTAAAAGATTTTAACAATTTTGGAATTTAATTATTTATTTAATTAATTCGAAAAAAATGTATTTATGACGTCAGCATGATGTCATGCTGACGTCAGCAGTCAACAGGGGTTGACTGAGTCAACCCTGACATGTGGGTCCAGTGGGACCCACCTGTCATTCTCTAATTAAATTAATTAGGGTTTAGGTTAATCTAATTACAGTTTAATTAAACTTAACTAGTTAATTAATTTAATTAAACCGGATTAATTAACTTAATTAATTAATTAATTAATTAATAATATTATTAAATCATTTTAATTTTATTAATTATATTTATTGTTTTTATTTATTTTATTATTTATTATTTATTTATTTATATTTATTATTATTATTATTATTATTTTTTAATGTTCTGGGGCGAGGGCCCCGTTTGTCATAGGCACAGAGGCCTTGCGGGTCGGGCGCGGGTGCGGGCACGCGCCCATCAGGGCCACCAGGGGGGCGCCGGCGATAGCAGGGCACGGCGAGGCCGGCCGCCGGAGGCGACAGCGGTGAGGCCACGGCGGGACGGCGCCAGGGCGCGGCAGCAGAGGCGAGGACGCGGGGAGCAAGGGAGAGGGCGAGGCAGAGAGGCCTCAGCGGGGCGAGGCCGCGGTGGTGCGCGGGCGGCCGGAGCCGGCGACGGGGAGGCCAGGGGCGTCGGCGGCGTTCGGGAGGGGACTAGGGGGAGAGAGGGGACCGATGGGGGAGGGGAGTGCGGAGACGAGGCGCACCAGGACGCACGCGTGCCGTGGCCGCGGCGACGAGCGCCGGGCGCGCACGGTGGTGCGTCGAGCAGGGGAGGGGAGGAGAGGTCGGGGGCGGGACGGCCCGGCGCGGCAGGGGGGAAGAGGCCCCGGCCGAACGGAGGAGGCGCGAGGGGAGGGGGGCACGCGGGCGCGGCCGTGCGGAACGAGGCCGGCACGGGCACGGCCGCCCGGGAAGGGATCGGCGACGACTAGCGCGAGCGCGCGAGGGAGAGAGAGGGAGCGAGGCGGGGCTCACTGAGGCCGTAGGGGGAATGGCAGCGTGCTCGGGGGAGGTCGAGGACGACCGGCGAGGAGGAGGGCGGGGAGGCGTCCGGCGGCGACGGGGCGGTGGCGTGGTCGCCCCGATCTCGATCCAGATCGGGGGAGTGAGGGGAGAGTCGGGATCGGGAGTGGGCTAGGGTTTCCGTCGTGGGGGATAAGGGGAGAGGGGTGGGGGCCGGCCGGGCCTGGTGGTGGCCCAGTTGGCCAGCTGGGCCGCGGTCCAGCAGGGGGGGGGCTTCCCTCCTTTTGTTTTTTTGTTTGGTTTTCTGTTTTCTTTCCTTTTGTATTTTCTTCTTTTATTTCTTTTCTGTTTAAATCATTTAATCCATTTAGCCATTTTATAAAATTATGCCTGTTGCACCATAATTACCTTTGTAATATTCGCCAACCACCGAACAATTTTATTTTAAATTTTTAAAACTTTTATTGTTTTCATCAATTTGAATTTTGAATTTGAACGGTTTCGAATTATTGCGAGGATAGCAACAGTAATCGGGATGACGTGCCATGATTAGCATGGGGTTACTGTAGCAAGATTATCCGGGCGTTACAGGGAAGGAGCATGGCATCTCATATCACCATAGGACGCATTGGAGAAGTTTATCACGAAGACCTCAAGGACACTATCTACCAGATTTGCGGACGCCGAGATGAACAATGGGAGTTAGTCAGCACCAAGAAGGATAGATCCATTGCATCTTTCATCCAAGAGTTAAACCAGCACATCCGACGCCACGAGAACCAGATGTGCAATGACATGATAGAGTTGAAGAATGCAAAGGCAAGGATCATCGAGCTAGAAGGAGAACTGAAGTCAACGCGCAAGGACTACATGGACGAGATCGTAGCGCTAGCAAGACACAATGTCGATCTTAAGCAGGAGATTGAAGAACTCAAGAGGAAGTTAGGATCTAAGGAGGAAGACGAGTACGTCGCATGTCCGGACGACTACATCATCATCGACAACACCGATTCGGATCCAAGTGAACCCGACTTTGAAGACGAAGCTGGAGCGGATATCATGGAGTCTTCCACCGGTTCAAATTTCTAGAAGACCACCAGATAGTAGTAGTATTCCCCCTGTAAACACAATAGTTCGAGCACTTTTGCGATAGTTAGACCGTTGTAAGCCCTTGTTTGATTGAATGAAGTGATTTTTGTGTGCATTTGCTCATGTGCATTGGGGTAGTGTTTTCCCTTTAGACCTCTCTCTATTCTTAATTCTCGTCTTTTCTAAACCCTTAGATGCCTTCGAGACGTGACAACGGATTCCCACCTGAGCTCACTCAGTTGATCCAGCAGCAGAATCAATTGATGCAGATGTTAGTTCAGAACTAGCAGAACAACAACAACCCACCACCACCACCACCTGTTGACCACTTAGCCCGTTTCCTTAGGCTGAATCCGCCGGTGTTTTCTAGTAGCACCGAGCCGATTGTAGCAGATGATTGGCTCCGTAAGATAGGAAGGGAGTTGACCACTACAGGATGCACGGATGGTGAGAAAGTGAAGTTTGCCGCTCACCAGCTTGACGGACCCGCGGCCGCATGGTGGGAGAATTTCACAGCCACCTACCCAGTAGACACTGTCACATGGGATCAGTTTCAGCAAGCTTTCCACACTGATCATGTTTTAGTAGGAGCTATGGCCATAAAGAAGCGTGAGTTTTGCAACTTACGCCAAGGAGGAAGGACAGTTGGCCAGTACATTGACGACTTCAGCAAGTTAGCATGTTATGCCCCAGATGACGTTGCTACGGATGCAGCTAAGCAGGAGAAGTTTCTGGAAGGATTGAATGATGAGCTAAGCTTGCAGTTGATGGTAGCGAGTTTCAACAACTACCAGGAGTTGGTAGATCGTGCCATCATGATTGAAGGGAAGCAACAGCAGATTGAAAACCGTAAGAGGAAGTATGGACAGGGGAAGTATAACTCTAGAGCCCAGCAGAAGCCCCGTTTTACCCCTAAACCGGGATTTAAGTTTCAGCACACCCATGGAGGAGGTAGCTCGCACAACCATAATGGCCACAAGAATGGTAATGGGAATGGAGGAAGCAACGCCCAGAACCGGACCACCCCATCGACCCCAACCAAGAGAGACCTGAGTCAAGTCACTTGTTTCAAGTGTTCCAAGACCGGACATTATGCCAATGAATGTCCCGAAGGCCAGAATGGAAATGGCAATGGAAGTTCTGGGAAGAAGCCGAACCCTTTCAATAGGGGACAGGTGAACCACATTAATGTGGAGGAGGTTGAAGATCGGCCCGATGCAGTAATAGGTAAGTTTTTGGTTAAGTCATTTACTGCACTCGTTCTTTTTGATACTGGAGCATCGCATTCATACATATCAAGGGGATTTGTGGATAAATATAACCTGCCTACCCAAGCCCTTAGGTCACCCATGTTAGTAAGCTCACCAGGAGCGGAGTATACGGCTAGACGATGGTGTGATCGGTTACCATTAAGGATTGGTAACTATGTGTTCCCCTCAGACCTAATAGTATTGGAAACTCAAGGATTGGATGTGATATTAAGCATGGATTGGTTATCGAAGTATGAAGGGAACATTGAATGTGCTAGTAAGTCAATTTTGCTTACCACACCAGAAGGAAGAAGGACCAAGTATGTATCCCGGCATGTGCCAAACAAGACACAAGTAAACTGCCTAACAGGAGTTGTGCAAGAAGAGGTACCAGTGGTAAAGGATTTTCCTGATGTATTTCCAGAGGAATTGCCAGGCATGCCACCGGATAGAGACATTGAGTTTTTGATTGAGTTATTGCCAGGTACAGGCCCAATATCGAAGCGACCGTACCGGATGCCAGCAAAGGATTTGGTGGAAATTAAGAATCAGATTAAGGAGTTATTGGATAAAGGTTACATTCGCCCAAGTTCATCGCCTTGGGGATCACCCGTACTTCTAGTGGAAAAGAAGGATGGATCATTAAGGATGGTTGTAGATTATCGGGGATTGAATGAAGTAACCATCAAGAAAAAGTACCCACTGCCAATGATCAACGATCTGTTTGATCGGTTGCAAGGAGCTAAAGTGTTTGCCAAGATCGATTTGCGATCAGGGTACCATCAATTGAAGATTCGAGAGCAGGACATACCTAAGACAGCGTTCACCATAAGATATGGACTGTATGAGTATACCGTTATGTCATTTGGATTGACTAACGCACCTGCCTATTTCATGAACCTGATGAACAAAGTGTTTATGGAGTTTTTGGATAAGTTCGTTGTAGTGTTCATTGATGACATCCTGGTTTATTCAAAGAATGAAGAGGAGCATAAGGAACATTTGCGTTTGGTTTTGGAGAAACTAAGGGAACATCAGTTATACGCCAAATTCAGCAAATGTGAGTTTTGGTTGAAGGAAGTAGGATTCCTCGGACACGTTATATCCGGAGAAGGTATAGCAGTTGACCCCACTAAGGTTGAGACCGTAACAGAATGGGAAGCACCAACAACAGTTGGAGAGATCCGGAGTTTTCTTGGACTCGCAGGATACTACCGGAGATTTATTGAGAATTTCTCAAAGATTGCAAAGCCTATGACGGAGTTGTTGAAGAAGGATACTAAGTTCAAATGGACTGAGGAGTGTGAGGCTAGTTTCCAGGAGTTGAAGAAACATTTGGTCACCTCACCAGTATTAATCTTGCCAGATCAGACCAAGGATTATGAGGTGTATTGCGACGCTTCACGTCGAGGACTTGGAGCAGTGCTTATGCAGGAAGGAAGAGTTGTTTCGTATGCTTCACGGCAACTGAAGCCTCATGAGTTGAATTATGCCACACATGATTTAGAGTTAGCAGCCGTAGTGCATGCATTGAAGACGTGGAGACATTTCCTTATTGGAAATCATTGTGAAGTGTATACGGATCACAAGAGTTTGAAGTACATTTTCACGCAGAAGGAGTTGAACCTCAGACAAAGGAGATGGTTGGAGCTCATCAAGGATTATGACATGAGATTGCATTACCATCCCGGAAAAGCTAATGTAGTAGCTGACGCATTGAGCCGTAAGAGCCATGTCAATACTCTAATGACGGGGAAAATACCAAAGGAGTTAGCAGAAAACCTTCATGAGCTATGTTTGGAAATAGTTCCGAGAGGCTATGTAGCAGCATTGGAGATTCAGTCAACATTGATGGATAAGATCAGAGAAGCTCAGAAATCTGACAAGGAGATTGCTGCTATAAAAGAGAAAATGAGCAATGGAAAAGCAAAGGGATTTCGTGAGGATGAGCACGATACCCTATGGTTTGAGGACCGTGTTTATGTGCCAAAAGACCCGAAGATCAGGAAGTTGATTTTGCAAGAGGCACATGATTCACCGTATTCGATTCACCCAGGGAATACCAAGATGTATTTGGATTTGAAGGAAACATTCTGGTGGACCGGAATGAAGAAGGATATTGCAGCATATGTAGCAGTTTGTGACGTATGTCAGAGAGTAAAGGCAGAGCATCAGAAGCCAGCAGGATTGTTACAACCATTGCCGATACTCGAATGGAAGTGCGATAAGATAGGCATGGATTTTATCACAGGACTACCCAGGACGAAAGCAGGCCATGACTCGATATGGGTAGTAGTTGATCGTTTGACGAAGGTAGCACATTTTATCCCAGTTAAGACCACTTACACCAGTGCTAAGTTGGCAAAGATCTACATGACTAGGATCATTTGTTTGCATGGAGTTCCGAGGAGTATCGTATCAGATAGAGGAACCCAATTTACCTCAAAGTTTTGGAATCAGTTACATGAAACTTTAGGAACCAGACTAGAGTTCAGCACAGCTTTTCATCCGCAGACAGATGGACAGACCAAGAGAGTCAATCAGATTTTGGAAGATATGCTGAGAGCTTGTGCACTAGATTATGGATCTAGTTGGGACGATAACTTGCCATATGCGGAGTTTTCTTATAACAACAGTTACCAAACCAGTTTGAAGATGGCACCTTTCGAAGCTTTATACGGAAGGAGGTGCAGGACACCATTGTCATGGGACGAAGTTGGAGACCGTCAATTCTTTGGACCAGATTTGATTAAGGAGTCTGAACGGAAAGTTAAGTTGATTCGCGATAGGCTCAAAGTAGCCCAGTCCAGGCAGAAGAGCTATGCAGATTCTAAATGCAAGGAGACAGTTTACGAAACCGGAGACAGAGTTTATCTTCGAGTATCCCCACTTCGAGGAGTTAAGCGCTTTGGAGTTAAGGGAAAATTAGCACCGCATTTCGTTGGACCATAAAAGATCTTGCAACGTATGGGAGAAGTCGCTTATAAGTTGGAATTACCAGAGGGACTGTCAGGAGTTCATGATGTATTCCATGTTTCTCAGCTGAAGAAATGTCATGCCGAAATGGCGGAAGTACCGCTAAGAGATACAGTGCCACTCGAAGCGATTTAGTTGGATAACGACTTAACGTATGAGGAGAAGCCAGTAAAGATTCTCGATTATGCCAGCAGAGTTACTTGCAGCAAGGTTATCATGTTTTGCAAAGTTCAGTGGAACCACCACTCAGAGGATGAAGCCACCTGGGAGAGAGAAGAAGATTTGCTCAAGGACCACCCTCACCTATTTTCTAGCCAACCCGAATCTCGAGGGCGAGATTCATCTTAAGGGGGGTAGGTTTGTAACATCCCAAATTTGCAATTTGGAATGTTATACATAGATCATCATGCATACCATATTTTCTTGCATTTTGGTTGATCCTAGAATTTTCACGCAACTCAAGGACCCTTAGAGAGAGTTGGAGATTTCGTTATTTTCATATTTGAGTTCTCTCAAATTTTGAAAAGAGGATCATTTGATTTATTTATTTTATCTTCAATTATTTTCCGGTGTCAAAATATATGAGAGAGGGAATAATATGACTTTCCCAAATTTAGGAAAAATGAAGATTTAATAAATAGATCAATTTTGGTTTTTGCCGGAGTTTTATTTGCGTTTTATTTGGATAGGGAAAAATGCGCGTTTTCAAAATTGCATTTTAAGCCCGGAGAAAAGTTCATTTTGTTCGGCTCATTTTTAGGAGTCGGGGAAAATTTACTTTAGATTTTTCGGAGTTCGTTTAGATTTTCTTTTTGTTTTTCTGCACGGAACCGATTTAAAAAAAAAGGAGCCTCCCGCCAGGCCAGCCGGCCCCTTCCCTCGCGCGCAGCGCAGGCGCCAGGCGCCAGGCGCCCAGGCAGCCGCCGCCGCTCCCTGGCCGAGTCCCAGCGGGACTTAGGTCGGTTAGCCCCTCCCCTTTCCTTTGTTTTGTTTTCCTATCCTAGTCTATTTCTTGTCCCCTACCCCAAGTCTCCTCTCCCCTCACCTATATAAATACTCCCACACCCCCTCTAAAACATCAAATCAAAAGCCCTCTCCTCCCCAAGCCCCACACCACCCCGCGCCTCCCCAAGCCTCGCACCACCCCGCGCCCCTCACCACCGCCGCCGCCTTATCCGCGCCGCCCCTCACCACCGCCGCCGCCGCACCTTGCCCACGCCGCCGCCGCCCTACGCCGCCGTTCGCCGGAGCCCCTCGCCAAGGTTGCCCCGCGCCGCGTCTCTTTTTCTTCCTCGGTTCAGTGTTTCTTATAAACCGTTCCGATTATTTTCTTCTCTTCCGATTCGTTTTCTTTCCGGTTCTTTTCTAAACCGTTCCGGTTTCTAGATTGGTTTTTTGTTTCGGTCTTTTTCTCCGAAAACCCTAGATCGGTTTTCGTTCTTCTTTCGGACCGTTCGTCTCAACGAACGTGCTCACCGATTTTTCCCCGGTTAACGACGCCCGTTCGTTTAATCGTTCTTCTTTTTCTTTTCGTCGGATTTATTCCGCGATCGTGATCTCAGATCCGATCTTCGTTCTAGTTTATCTTCTCGCTCGTTTATCGAAATCAGGTGATTCAAGCGCCTGGAGTTTCGTTTCGAAACCGCCATTCCGTCTAATCAACTTAAACAAGTTTTTGCTATGGTAAAATTTGACTTAGTTTCAACTTGCTAGAACCGAGTTGTTTTCTTCCGCCGTTTGTTTTCCGGTTCTTTGTTCGGTTCGTTCTTTCTTTGCAACCGGAGTTCTTAAATTGAACTTTCTGGTTCGTTCTCTTGTTCGAGTTTTACCTGTGCATTAGATGAGTACTTATTGTATGCTTGTTGTTTGTCTGTGATAGATCACCTGGATTGCGCCGCTTGTTACTTCGAAACCCTAGGTCTCGCGGATCATCAGCAAGGCAAGTAACACTTTGATCATACCTTTTCTACAACCCATGTTTTATTGCATTAGATCAATCCTCTCACCTTGCATGATTAGGATCTTATTAAATTGTGGGATGGGAAGTAGATGAGGTAGTACCTATCACCTGTATTACTATGAAACCTTTGGGAGTTACTTCTACGTTTGCTTATTTATGCCATGCTATGCTAGTAGACGTGGATTGGGTGAGTGATATCCATGATAGATGTGAGTTGATAATTTTAATGGTTTATCTAAGGTGGCAACTTAAACACACATCTGGGTGGATTGAGGCACCTGATGTCTATCAGGACTTGCCTGTTTTATTTTGGACCGCCACCCAGGCTCAAAGGGATCATAAGATCTTTCATGCTAGAAACTTCCGTGTGCAGCCACATGCTACTATGAGCTCTGGCATAGTTGACTAAGTTGTGCGAACTCTTACGGGGTGGACTAGCAGATGTAGGGGTTGTAGGTGGTACGGTCTACCCCACATGTAAGGTGCCGGCGCTTCTGAAAGACTATGTCTCGGTCATCTGTTTCTCAAACATCATGTATTGCGAGAAAACAAACGGAGGCGATCGAGTCATGTGGGGAAAAGTGCGCAAACCTCTGCAGAGTGTACAAACTAATCATGATTAGCCGTGTCCCCGGTTATGGACAACTTGAGTATCTAGTACTTGAATATCATTGTGAATCTCAACATGTTACTTCTAATTAATGTTGTTGGGTTTTAATTACTTTTAATTGGGATTGAGAATGCTGTCAACCATTCTCAATGTTTCACAACCACCATGATAGTTAAATAAATTTATTCCTTTGTAGTAGGGAAAAACTGGCTTTACGCAAAAACTGTAACCATAGAGCTTTCCACCAGCCATATATGCATATAGTATAGCTGTTTCATTCCATTACTCTCTATGTGTTACTTTGCCAGCATATTCCATGTGCTGACCCGTATTCGGGCTGCAACTTCTTATGTTGCAGACTTTTCAGACGACGAGTAAAGTGCTTTTAGGTCGTGGCCCTATACTCAGTGATGCCGTTGGAGTTGATGGTCCCATTTACCTTCCAAGTCTTCCGCTATTTTCGACACTATATGGCCTTAAGCCATATATATTGTAATAAGTCTCTTTGAGACAACGATGTAATAAGTGTGTGATTGCCACTCTGCTATAAATCCTTCGATGTACTGTGTGGTGTCATCATTACTGATCCAGGGATGACACCTGAGCACAGAGATCAGACTGTTTGAGGTCTGGTCGGTACAGGTATAGTTATGCAGGTTAAGTTATGTTGGCTCTTACATTTACTTGTCTAAACTGATGGTTAATTGTGAACTATGTATATTTTCTAGTTTCTTGCATTTACAGATCATGTAATTATAGCTTAATGCAAGCATTGGAATTGGTTATAGATTTCCTTTGATTTAAATTTCTGAATGTTAACAATAATGACAACTTGTGACATGCCTAAATTTAATTTCCATTGAGATAGAGTGGGCTCTGGATTATGAGATGGAATGCAATTAAAAGCCATCTGATCTGGCCATGGTTGGTTGTCACAGAATCCTTGATATATGTTCTACTTTGACTTGGAGTGTGCAGCTATGATATTGTAAGTGATGAGTTTTCTTCCCGAATCTGCTGCAGGAGGTCAGACCGAGGTAGAAATTTTAGTGGCAAATGAAATAGGTGGTAATTATTACACTCTTTATTTGCAAAAAATGAGACTGAAACAATGCTAATTGAGTATGTTCTGTACTTGTAGGAAGGCTATGAAGGAAGTGTTGTTCCCTTATTTTTATGAAGGTAAGGTCTTGTTATTTGATTCCTGCTACTCTACATTGCTTGACTGCTCCCTTTTATCAGTTCATGGCCTTAGGGTCCATCATTTTCTTTCAAGACTTGATGCTTATTTACTTTTATTGGGCGGCTTCTTTTCGATAGTCATCTGATTTAAAAATTCGAGCATGTGTCACTTTAGTATCTTTCAGTTTCAGCAAACATATAGAACTATCTTGACATATGTTGGCATTGAGAAGATAATATAGATTGTCACTACTAAGTTCAATGTTCAGGCTCCATCCTATTTAAATTCATGCTCAGATTAAAGTCAACACACCAAAAACTGTATGCTTGATGAATGATGCTCAGTGCATTTACTTGATTTCCCCGATATAGTTATGCATGTTAAGTTATGTTGGCTCTTGCATTTACTTGTCTAGACTGATGGTTAATTGTGAACTATGTATATTTTGTAGTTTCTGCTCACCAAGATCAAACTAAGCACAACCGTATTTTCTCAAATTGTACACATGCTACTGCTATGGGTGTCATGCTCTGTGTAGTAATTATGCTGAATTCCCATAATTCCTTTTGCATGATTCCACCAAACAACTTGTATGTTCAAAACATACTCAAACTTCATTTACTAAAACTTGAGTTATGTTGGCTCTTGCATTCACTTGTCACCACTGATGGTTAATTGTGAACTATGTATATTTTGTAGTTTCTTGCATTTACAGATCATGTAATTACAGCTTAATGCAAGCATTGGAATTGGTTATAGATTTCCTTTGATTTAAATTTCTGAATGTTAACAATAATGACAACTTGTGACATGCCTAAATTTAATTTCCATTGACATAGAGTGGGCTCTGGATTATGAGATGGAATGCAATTAAAAGCCATCTGATCTGGCCATGGTTGGTTGTCACAGAATCCTTGATATATATTCTACTTTTACTTGGAGTGTGCAGCTATGATATTGTAAGTGATGAGTTTTTTCCCGAATCTGCTGCAGGAGGTCAGACAGAGGTAGAAATTTTAGTGGCAAATGAAATAGGTGGTAATTATTGCACTCTTTATTTGCAAAAAATGAGACTGAAACAATGCTAATTGAGTATGTTCTATACTTGTAGGAAGGCTATGAAGGAAGTGTTTTGCCCTTATTTTTATGAAGGTATGGTCTTGTTATTAGATTCCTGCTACTCTACATTGCTTGACTGCTCTCTTTCATCAGTTCATGGCCTTAGGGTCCATCATTTTCTTTCAACACTTGATGCTTATTTACTTTTCTTCGGCGGCTTCTTTTCAATAGTCATCTGATTTAAAAATTCGAGCATGTGTCACTTTAGTATCTTTCAGTTTCAGCAAACATATAGAATTATCTTGACATATGTTGGCATTGAGAAGATAATATAGATTGTCACTACTAAGTTCAATGTTCAGGCTCCATCCTATTTAAATTCATGTTCGGATTGAAGTCAACACACTAAGAAATGTATGCTTGATGAATGATGTTCAGTGCATTTACTTGGTTTCCCCGGTATAGTTATGCAGGTTAAGTTATGTTGGCTCTTGCATTTACTTGTCTAGACTGATGGTTAATTGTGAACTATGTATATTTTGTAGTTTCTGCTCACCAAGATCAAACTAAGCACAACCGTATTTTCTCAAATTGTACACATCCTACTGCTATGGGTGTCATGCTCTGTGTAGTAATTATGTTGAATTCCCGTAATTCCTTTTGCATGATTCCACCAAACAACTTGTATGTTCAAAACATACTCAAACTTCATTTACTAAAACTTGAGTTATGTTGGCTCTTGCATTCACTTGTCCAGACTGATGGTTAATTGTGAACTATGTATATTTTGTAGTTTCTTTCATTTACCGATCATGTAATTACAGCTTAATGCAAGCATTGGAATTGGTTATAGATTTCCTTTGATTTAAATTTCTGAATGTTAACAATAATGACAACTTGTGACATGCCTAAATTTAATTTCCATTGAGATAGAGTGGGCTCTGGATTATGAGATGGAATGCAATTAAAAGCCATCTCATCTGGCCATGGTTGGTTGTCGCGGAATCCTTGATATATGTTCTACTTTGACTTGGAGTGTGCAGCCATGATATTGTAAGTGATGAGTTTTTTTTTCCCGAATCAGCTGCAGGAGGTCAGACAGAGGTAGAAATTTTAGTGGCAAATGAAATAGGTGGTAATTATTACACTCTTTATTTGCAAAAAATCAGACTAAAACAATGCTAATTGAGTATGTTCTGTACTTGTAGGAAGGCTATGAATGAAGTGTTCTTCCCTTATTTTTATGAAGGTAAGGTCTTGTTATTAGATTCCTGCTACTCTGCATTGCTTGACTGCACTCTTTTATCAGTTCATGGCCTTAGGGTCCATCATTTTCTTTCAACACTTGATGCTTATTTACTTTTCTTGGGTGGCTTCTTTTCGATAGTCATCTGATTTA
Source organism: Triticum aestivum (assembly GCF_018294505.1). NCBI lineage: Eukaryota > Viridiplantae > Streptophyta > Magnoliopsida > Poales > Poaceae > Triticum > Triticum aestivum. The sequence continues at coordinate 117,222,578 of NC_057797.1, read as the reverse complement.
AAAATTCGAGCATGTGTCACTTTAGTATCTTTCAGTTTCAGCAAACATATAGAATTATCTTGACATATGTTGGCATTGAGAAGATAGTATAGATTGTCACTACTAAGTTCAATGTTCAGGCTCCATCCTATTTAATTTGATGTTCGAATTAAAGTCAACACTCCAAGAAATGTATGCTTGATGAATGATGTTCAGTGCATTTACTTGGTTTCCGGTATAGTTATGCAGGTTAAGTTATGTTGGCTCTTGCATTTACTTGTCTAGACTCATGGTTAATTGTGAACTATGTATATATTGTAGTTTCTGCTCACCAAGATCAAACTAAGCACAACCGTATTTTCTCAAATTGTACACATGCTACTGCTATGGGTGTCATGCTCTGTGTAGTAATTATGTTGAATTCCCGTAATTCCTTTTGCATGATTCCACCAAACAACTTGTATGTTCAAAACATACTCAAACTTCATTTACTAAAACTTGAGTTATGTTGGCTCTTGCATTCACTTGTCTAGACTGATGGTTAATTGTGAACTATGTATATTTTGTAGTTTCTTGCATTTACAGATCATGTAATTACAGCTTAATGCAAGCATTGGAATTGGTTATAGATTTCCTTTGATTTATATTTCTGAATGTTATCAATAATGACAACTTGTGACATGCCTAAATTTAATTTCCATTGAGATAGAGTGGGCTCTGGATTATGAGATGGAATGCAATTAAAAGCCATCTGATCTGGCCATGGTTGGTTGTCACAGAATCCTTGATATATGTTCTACTTTGACTTGGAGTGTGCAGCTATGATATTGTAAGTGATGAGTTTTTTTCCCGAATCTGCTGCAGGAGGTCAGACAGAGGTAGAAATTTTAGTGGCAAATGAAATAGGTGGTAATTATTACACTCTTTATTTGCAAAAAATGAGACTGAAACAATGCTAATTGAGTATGTTCTGTACTTGTAGGAAGGCTATGAAGGAAGTGTTCTTCCCTTATTTTTATGAAGGTAAGGTCTTGTTATTAGATTCCTGCTACTCTACATTGCTTGACTGCTCTCTTTTATCAGTTCATGGCCTTAGGGTCCATCATTTTCTTTCAACACTTGATGCTTATTTACTTTTCTTGGGCGGCTTCTTTTCGATAGTCATCTGATTTAAAAATTCGAGCATGTGTCACTTTAGTATCTTTCAGTTTCAGCAAACATATAGAATTATATTGACATATGTTGGCATTGAGAAGATAATATAGATTGTCACTACTAAGTTCAATGTTCAAGCTCCATCCTATTTAAATTCATGTTCGGATTAAAGTCAACACACCAAGAACTGTATGCTTGATTAACGATGTTCAGTGCATTTACTTGGTTTCCCCGGTACAGTTATGCAGGTTAAGTTATGTTGGCTCCTGCATTTACTTGTCTAGACTGATGGTTAATTGTGAACTAAGTATATTTTGTAGTTTCTGCTCACCAAGATCAAACTAAGCACAACCTGTCGGGGGACTAATCCACGAGCACCTATGGGACCGGCGGACCGAGTCCCTTTCGGTTCGGCGGGGGCGAGGGTCGCACGAAGAGCGGATCGAGGCGAAGCACACGAGCAGTTTACCCAGGTTCAGGCCGCACGGATGCGTAAAACCCCACTCCTGCTTTGTGGTTTGTATTGAGTTCTTGCTCGGAAGCGCGGAGTGCTACAGTACACCCCAGCCCCCTACCTGGCGCGCCAAAGATGTCGGGGGACTAATCCACGAGCACCTATCGGACCGGCGGACCGAGTCCCTTTCGGTTCGGCGGGGGCGAGGGTCGCACGAAGAGCGGATCGAGGCGAAGCACACGAGCAGTTTACCCAGGTTCGGGCCGCACGGATGCGTAAAACCCTACTCCTGCTTTGTGGTTTGTATTGAGTTCTTGCTCGGGAGCGCGGAGTGCTACAGTACACCCCAGCAGCCAACGAGACCGAGCGTGAGTGTTCTCTTCCTCCCGCATTCCCCCTTCTACGTTGCGCATGGGCCTCCTTTTATATGCTCAAGGGGTCACCGACAGGTGGCAACGTAGACAAGGGTAAAATGGAAAGGTGTTGCGGTTGGTACAACTACCTGCTACAGTGTATCATACCTAACCCTGACGGCAGGGGACCAGGGCATTAAATGCCCGTTTGTGTCGCCTAAATAGTGCAAAAGGGACCGTCAGGGACGCCACCGCTCGCCACGATGGCAATCTTGTCAGTGCTGCTTTCCACCGCGCACCGCTGGCTGCACAGCCTCCCGCCACGTACGCCTGGAAGGGTCCCAAAGCGACACGTTGGTGGATGTGCTGGAGCGCGGGCACAGAGTGGTGGCTTGCCGCGGCAAGCGCCTTGCCGCGGTCGCTGTCTTGTCGCGTCCGGGAGCTTGTCGCTCACCGGGCCTTGCCGGGACGCGTAGTGCGTCGCGGCAAGTTCCTTGAGATGCCTTGGTTGGCCTTCCCGGCAAGCACCTCTTGCCGGGGTCTTGTCTCCTTGGCTTTCCTTGAGATGCCTTGGTTGGCCTTCCCGGCAAGCTCCTCTTGCCGGGGTCTTGTCTCCTTGGCTTGGATACTTTGTCCTTGAATGGCTCCAAAGGAACCACGGAGGACCATGGCGGTCACCCGGCAAGCCTTGCCGTGGGATGCTGCGACTGCCCGTGCACAAGTTCGGGATACTAGGGTACCCCTACTCTAGTACACCGATAGGAGCCCCCGGGCCTGGGCCATACGCGGTGCCGAGCGCTGTTGGGCCAGGCCCAAAACAGGGCACGGGCACGCGCGGCCTGGGTTACGCCGTATCTCTCCCCGAATCCACCGCGCCCTCCCCGAACGGCATGCGTTGAATGCGGCGTCGTGGGAGAGATCGTGGGTGGTTTCTTTATTTGGAAAGGCGGAACGTCCGCCCCCTCCCTCTGATGAGAACCTCCAACCCAGCGCCAAGCTCACCTTGTTCTTCAAAGGCGTGGCGACGGCCCTCCAGCGGCTCCGGGAGAAGATCCCAAAGCAGCTGGCCGATGAGTCGCGCAAGATCTGCATGGGAGCTCTTGAAAAGGTGTTGGTGAAGGTGGCCTTCCGCAACCCGGGCCTCAACCTCACTGTCGTCCTCAAGACCCTGCCGCCGGATGCTGATCTGGAGGCGCTCAAGACCCTTGTCGCACCCATTGTGGACAAGGTGAGCGGGATCAAGAGGATTGAGGGCGATCGCGTAGACTAGGCCGCCCGTTTTCTTCTTTTCTTGTCGCTCCTGGTCATGTCATGAGAACAACCTGTTAGAGCCGCGACAAGCTACCTTGTAATATAACTCTATTCCGGGTAATGATTGCAGTGTTATTCCCTTTACTTGATTCCTCCCTTTGTATGTTTTTGCCCTACGCTTTTAGGGAACTTGCCGATGGAGGCACCTTAGCCGCGAGCGCTGAGTGCGGGACGTCAGCAGCCTGCTGGCGGTGCCGCTACCGACAAGAAACCTTGTTGCAACTAGTCGCAGCTCACTTAAGTTGTTGAGCGGACTCGAAACAAAGTAAGGGCGCAACTAGCTACGAGTTGGTTCCTCCGTGCACAGTTTTTCCATACAAAGTGCGGTCGTTCAAGGGAGATAACTTAAAAAAAATTAAAAAATCTGATTGCTCAAACTTTGGCAACTTAGCTTTTCTGTTGCTTGCTTCCCGGTAAGGCGAAACTTTCTTGAACGACGCCTGGTCCATACTATTATCTTCTCCTTTCCCCCCCGGCAAACTTGTGGGCGAGGGAACCTTCCTTTCCCTGAGAAAAAAGAAAGAGGAGAAAATAAAGGTAAGGAGCCATACGGCTCGTTATTGCTTACCTGGGAGTAGGTGCTGCACAAAGTGTCAGATCATATATGCAAAAAATAGAAAGCATGAAATTGACAAGATGTGCGGAGCATATGAGCTTTACTTATGCACGGGGTCTTCGCCCGGCTTTGTACAAAGAATTACATGCAATAGCGGCAAGACTTGTACAAAAGGTGGTTGCCGGCAACCACGCCTTACGGGTAAAACTTACGAAGATGCTCAATGTTCCAGGAATTGCTCACAGGAATGCTATCTTCGGTCTCAAGGCGGACAGCGCCAGGCCTAGTGACTCGTTTCACCCGGTAAGGGCCTTCCCACTTCGGCGTCAACTTGTTGGAATTCTTGGAGGACTGAACACGCCGAAGAACAAGGTCGCCTTCCTCGAGACTTCTGGCGTTAACTTTGCGGCTATGGTAGCGGCGCAAAGCTTGCTGGTAGCGAGCAGCTCGTATAGCATCCTGAAGACGGTCTTCCTCAAGGAGTAGCGCGTCATCTTGTTGCAGCTGCTCTTGCTCAAGCTCATCATAAGCGAGCACTCGAGGTGACCCGTATACGAGTTCCGTGGGGAGAACTGCCTCTGCTCCATAGACTAGAGCGAAAGGTGTCTGGCTAGTGGCTCGATTTGGTGTCGTCCTGATCGACCAAAGAACCACCGGCAGCTCCTCGATCCAGTTTCTTCCGCACTTGTGCAGCCTGTCGAAAGTCCTGGTCTTGAGCCCACGCAGCACTTCAGCATTTGCCCTCTCCGCTTGACCGTTGCTTCTCGGGTGAGCAACAGAAGCGAAGTAGACCTTGGCGCCAAGATCTTGGACGTACTGCATGAAGGTGCGGCTCATGAATTGCGTACCGTTGTCGGTGATTATCCTGTTAGGGATCCCGAAGCGGCAAACAATCGACCTGAAGAACTTGACTGCTGACTGTGCTGTCACCTTCCTCACTGCTTCCACTTCCGGCCACTTTGTGAACTTGTCGATTGCAACGTACAAGTACTCAAAGCCCCCGACTGCTCGGGAAAGGGGCCGAGGATGTCGAGCCCCCAGACCGAAAATGGCCAGGATAAAGGGATCGTCTGGAGAGCTTGAGCTGGTTGGTGTATCTGCTTGGAATGGAACTGGCACGCTTCACACTTGGTTACTTGTGCAGTTGCATCCTGGAGGGCTGTCGGCCAAAAGAAACCTTGCCGGAATGCTTTGCCGGCAAGTGCTCTTGCGCCAATGTGGTGACCACATATGCCTCCATGTATCTCTGCCAACAGCTTTTGTCCGTCTTCCCGGTGAATACACTTCAATTTCACACCGTTGAGTCTTCTTCTGTACAGTGTGTTGTCGACAAACTGGTACATACTTGACTGCCGGGCTACTCTTTCCGCTTCTTCTTGCTCTTCGGGAAGTTCCCTTGTCTGAAGGAAACGGACAATCTGCTGTGTCCATGCTGGAGCTTATGACTCGACAACAAGGACTAAAGGCAAATCTGCTGCTGCGGGAACATCCGCTTGTACGGCAAGAACCTGCGGCTCTGCCGGAGCTTGACGTTCCGCGGCAAGCTTGCTGGAGCAAAACTTGTCGGGAGCTTCTGCTTCAATGGAACAAACCCTAGGCCTTGCCGGAGCAGACTGCTCCTCAGCGCTCTTGGCGTTGATCTTGGGGACCTTCTTGGCGGCGGCTTCGGGAAGCTCTGCCGGAAAGTAGTCACCAGAAATCAACTTCCTCTTCTTGCTCTGTCCAGTTGATGGCGTTACAGACGGTTGAGTCAGCTTGAGCACAAAGATCCCTGGTTCCACAGGTAACTTAAGTGCGGCGCACTTTGATAGGCCATCGGCAATGGTGTTCTGAGCTCTTGGAACATGCTCCATCTGTAGGCCGTCAAAGTGCTCTTCTAGCTTTCTCACTTTGTCGACGTAGGCTTCCATCAACGAACTCTGATAGCTCTTGTTCACTTGGCGGACCACAAGCTGCGAGTCACCCCTGACAATGAGCTTCTTGATCCCAAGGTCTGCCGCGATCCTGAGACCGGCAAGCAAGCCTTCATACTCTGCAGTATTGTTTGTTGCTTGCTCCATGGGAAAGTGCGTCTGGACTACGCACTTGAGGTGCTCTCCGGTGGGTGCGACAAGCAGCACGCCAGCGCCGGCGCCTTGCAGCGAAAAGGCACCATCAAAGTACATCAGCCACTCTTTGCTTGCTTCCTCGACGGGGATGCTCGTTTCTGGAATTTCTTCATCTGGTGTTGGCGTCCATTCTGCTATGAATTCTGCCAATGCTTTGCTTTGGATAGTTGAAGTACTCTCAAACTTGAGGCCAAAGCTTGACAGTTCCAGTGCCCACTCAACAATCCTGCCTGTCGCTTCTGGATTCTGTAGTATCCTCTTCAGCGGAAAACTAGTGACAACTGTGATCTCATGTGCTTGGAAGTAATGGCGCAGCTTTCTCGAGGCCATGAGAAGGCCGAAAAGCAATTTCTGCACGGCCAGAGTACCTTGACCTAGCCCCCTGCAGGAGGGAACTGACAAAGTAAACTGGGCGCTCTACCATTATCTTCTGTACCTGCCCGTGCGTCTGCGCAGATCCATCCTTGTCGGGACCAGAGCTTGTCGGGGAAGCCCCCTGCTTGTCGCTGGATGCGCCTGCCGTGGTTGCTGGCTCGTCATCTGCCTCCCTCTCTGCTACTAACGCAGCACTAACCACTTGATTGGTTGCCGCTATATACAGCAGCAACTTCTCTTGTGGCTTAGGTGCGACAAGTGTTGGAGTGGAGGACAGGTATCTCTTCAAGTCTTGCAGCGCAGCCTCCGCTTCTGGAGTCCATTTCATTGGACCTGCCTTTTTCAATATTTTGAAAAATGGCAGGGCGCGCTCAGCAGACCTAGAGATAAACCTGCTGAGAGCAGCCACGCAACCGGCAAGTCTTTGTACATCCTTGACGCGCTTTGGTGCTTCAATCTGCTCAATGGCCTTGATCTTGTCGGGATTGGCTTCGATTCCCCGCTGAGACACGAAGAACCCGAGAAGCTTGCCGGAGGGGACTCCAAACACACACTTCTCGGGGTTGAGCTTGAGGCTGATCTTGCGCAGATTTGCAAAGGTCTCGTCTAAATCTTGAATCAGAGTTGCCTTGTCCTTGCTCTTGACCACTATGTCATCCATGTAGGCTTCCACATTTCTGTGTATTTGTGGCTCAAGAGCGACATGGACTACCCTTGCAAATGTTGAACCAGCATTTTTTAAACCGAAAGGCATCCATATGAAACAGTACGTGCCACATGGAGTGATGAATGCGGTCTTCTCCTCATCCTCTTCTGCCATGAAGATCTGATGGTATCCTGAGTATGCGTCAAGAAATGAAAGCAAGTAACATCCGGCCGTGGAGTCAACAATCTGGTCAATGCGCGGCAAAGGAAATGGGTCTTTGGGACAAGCTTTGTTAACATCGGTAAAGTCGATACAAAGTCTCCATTTCCCGTTCGCCTTGCGCATGACTACAGGATTGGCCAACCACGTAGGATGGAGCACTCCTCTGAAAGGGCCCGCTGCTTCCAACTTCTTGATTTCTTCTGCGATGAATTCTTGGCGCTCCACTGCTTGCTTCCTGACCTTCTGCTTGACGGGCCGCGCATGAGGACAAACGGCAAGGTGGTGCTCAATTACTTTCCTGGGTACACCGGGGATGTTAGACAGTTGCCATGCAAACACGTCGACGTTCGCCCACAGGAAAGCAATGAGCACGCTTTCCTATTTAGGGTCGAGAGTGGCACTGATGGTGAAGGTACCACCAGTGCCGTCCTCCTTAGCGTACACCTTCTTGGTCTCTGGCGGAGCTGCCATTGTCTTCTTACACTTGCCGGTGGAGCTCGATGGTGCGTCCTCGACGGCAGCGCAACACTCCGAAGAGGTGCGCTTGCCGGAGTGGGCATCAGAACTCTTGCCGGACTTGGTCTTCTTCTTCCCCCCGGGAGCTTCAACGGCAGGTGACTTGCGATCTGCTGCGGCTGCCACTTCCCGGTAGATCTTGTCGGCGCAGATAAGAGCATCCTTCTTGTCGCCAGGGACAGAGATGACGCTTATCGGGCCTGGCATCTTCAGCATGTTGTATGCGTAGTGAGAGGCTGCCATGAACTTGGCGAGTGCTGGACGGCCGAGTATCCCATTGTAAGGCAATGGAAAATTGGCAACGTCAAAAGTGACCCTCTCAGTCCTGAAGTTCACCTCGCTGCCAAATGTTACTGGCAACGTGACCTTCCCCTTCGGCTTGCTCCTTCCCGGGTTGATTCCTTGGAATGTGCCGGTCTCTTCAAGCTCGCTGTCAGGGATCTGGAGTTTCTGGAGTACAGCGGAGGAGATCAGGTTCAAGCCGGCCCCGCCGTCAACTAGCATCTTAGTGACCTTGAGGTTGCGGATAGTTGGTGAAACCAACATCGGCAAGCACCCGACCGCAGTTGTGCGATCAGGGTGGTCCTCAATATCAAAGATGATAGGCGTGCTGGACCATTTCAGAAGCTTGCGTGACTCGACAGGTGGTTCCGCCGCATTGACTTCCCGCACCCACTGCTTGAGTTGGCGGTGCGAAGTATGCAGAGAAGCACCGCCGTCAATGCACAAGACCTCTGTGGCTTTCTGGAACTCCTGCTCACTGGTCTCGACACCATCCATGTCTTCGTCGTCGTCGTCATCTTCATCCTTGTCGCTGCCGCGGGGAGGTCTGTCTCCTTGCCGCTGCTTGGCCTTGCTGCGGCATCCTCCCCGGCCGGCGCGCTTCTTGCCGGATTCTCTAGTGCCTCCTTGGGCCCTCTCCTTGTCGCGTCGCTCATATTCAGCCTTTTGCTGCTGGACAAGCTGCTTGACCTTCTTGCAGCTCTGGAGGTCATGGCCCTTGGTGCGGTGGATCTTGCAGTACTGCTTGTCGGTGCCGTCCTGCTTGTCGGCGACCGCCATAGTCTGGCAGTTGGTGCATGCGGCAATCTCCTTGCCGGAGCTACCAGCTTTGGCTTTCTTGGCGCCACCTTCGTTGCCAGACTGCTCAATGACTAGCACATCTTTGCCTTTCTTCTTCCTGTTGTTCCGCCGCCGGTTTTTCTTTGCCGGGGCAGCATCCTCGCTGTCAGATCCTCCTGCTCCTGTATTCTCTCCGGGGAGTTTCCTCCCTTCCTCAGCACATGCACACTTGTCGGCCAGGGCATACAGCTCACTGACGTCTCTGATCCTGCACATCGCCATCTCCTCCCGCATCCTGCGGTTACGCACGTTCTGATGGAACGTGTTGATGACCGTGGCGGGGTGGACATCTGGGATGTTGTGTTGTACACGGCTGATTCTCTGAATGTACTTGCGCATGGGCTCTCCTTCCTTCTGGGCGAGTAGATGAAGGTCACTCTCTTGGCCATGAGGTTTGTGGCCGCCTGTAAAGGCGCCGACAAACTGATGGCATTGGTCTGCCCAGGAGGATATGGAGTTGTCCGGCAAGTGCATGAGCCAGGACCTGACATTGGGCTTGAGCACCAGCGGGAAGTAGTTGGCAAGGATCTTGTCATCCCGCCCCCCGGCAGCCTGCACCGCGATGGTGTAGATGCTGAGGAACTCCGACGGATGTGACTTGCCGTCGTACTTCTCTGGTACGTCTGGCTTGAAATTCTTCGTGTTGGGCCACTGGACTTGCCGCAGCTCACGAGTAAACGCAGGGCAACCAACCGCGTACGGCAAGTCGCCTGGTTCCCCTGGCGCATGCATGTCGACAGAGGGCCCAGCGCGCTGGTCCGATTGACATCGCGCTTCTCTTCGGCGCTCGATGCGAGTACGAGCGTCTTCTTGCTGTCGTACGTGAAGAACTTGGCGCTGATCGCGACGAGCTCGTGGATCTGATGACGCGGTGGAGTCGCTGTCGAGGTGGATCCGGCGAGTAGGCGATCTTGGCCTTCGGGGCAGAGAGTGCACAGTGGTTGCACCCCCACCGGTCTTGTCGCCACCGGTTCGTGCCTGGCTGACTTGTCGCGGCTGCTACGTGCTCGGCTGCCGTTGAGTGTCGCCGTTGGCGAAGCCGATGAGATTCTGAATGGTGGCCCTCCAGTCGTCGATCTTGTCTGCCGTTGGAGGGTAGTCCAGGAGCAGTTGAGCTCGCGCCAAAGCTTCTGCTGTAGTGGCGGGTGGTGGTGGCGAACGGTGCGAAGAGCGGGATATGCTCGGACTTCTAACTATGTTAGAAGGAGCAGTATCCCGTCCAGGTGACCGTGCCTCGCTCATGCCAGCATGTTGGCGTGCATGCTGGTCTTGATGCTCCGAGATCCACCAGCTCGATCTTGGTCCAGCAAACGCATGGTACCGTGAGTACCATGAGGCTGCCGGTCCCGCACCTCCTGAGATGGGCGCGGTGCATGTACGGACGCCGAGGTCTTGGAGTGCGCCCGGTCGTTGTGGGAGCCGGCTACGCCGCCGATGGGCAGTGCAGCCTTGTCCTTGGACCTGGCAGCACTGTGAGCTCCCTCGTCGACGCCCGTTCTTCCGTCGGCGTCTGCCCCATCAGCCGTTTGCTCCGGCGGTGGTGGGTTCGGCGCGGACGAAGCAGCCGCCTCTGAAGCCTTTTTCTTCGGCGGCATGTCGATGAAGATCATGAAGATCTAGCTCGTGTGAACGCCGGATCTGGTTCACACAACCTCGACCCTCCTACCTGGCGCGCCAAAGATGTCGGGGGACTAATCCACGAGCACCTATGGGACCAGCGGACCGAGTCCCTTTCGGTTCGGCGGGGGCGAGGGTCGCACGAAGAGCGGATCGAGGCGAAGCACACGAGCAGTTTACCCAGGTTCGGGCCGCACGGATGCGTAAAACCCTACTCCTGCTTTGTGGTTTGTATTGAGTTCTTGCTCGGGAGGGCAGAGTGCTACAGTACACCCCAGCAGCCAACGAGACCGAGCGTGAGTGTTCTCTTCCTCCCGCCTCCCCCCTTCTACGTTGCGCATGGGCCTCCTTTTATATGCTCAAGGGGTCACCGACAGGTGGCAACGTAGACAAGGGTAAAAATGGAAACGTGTTGCGGTTGGTATAGCTACTTGCTACAGTGTATCATACCTAACCCTGACGGCAGGAGACCAGGGCATTAAATGCCCGTCTACGTCGCCTAAATAGTGCAAAAGGGACCGTCAGGGACGCCACCGCTCGCCACAATGGCAATCTTGTCAGTGCCGCTTGCCACCGCGCACCGCTGGCTGCACAGGCTCCCGCCACGTATGCCTGGAAGGGTCCCAGAGCGACACGTTGGTGGATGTGCTAGAGCGCGGGCACAGACTAGTGGCTTGCCGCGGCAAGCGCCTTGCCGCGGTCACTGTCTTGTCGCGTCCGGGAGCTTGTCGCTCACCGGGCCTTGCCAGGACGCGTGGCGCGTCGCGGCAAGTTCCTTGAGATGCCTTGGTTGGCCTTCCCGGCAAGCTCCTCTAGCCGGGGTCTTGTCTCCTTGGCTTGGATACTTTGTCCTTGAATGGCTCCAAAGGAACCACGGAGGACCTTGACGGTCACCCGGCAAGCCTTGCCGCGGGATGCTGCGACTGCCCGTGCACAAGTTCGGGATACTAGGGTACCCCTACTCTAGTACACCGACACAACCGTATTTTCTCAAATTGTACACATGCTACTGCTATGGGTGTCATGCTCTGTGTAGTAATTATGTTGAATTCCTGTAATTCCTTTTGCATGATTCCACCAAACAACTTGTATGTTCAAAACATACTCAAACTTCATTTACTAAAACTTGAGTTATGTTGGCTCTTGCATTCACTTGTCCAGACTGATGGTTAATTGTGAACTATGTATATTTTGTAGTTTCTTGCATTTACAGATCATGTAATTACAGCTTAATGCAAGCATCGGAATTGGTTATTGATTTCATTTGATTTAAATTTCTGAATGTTAACAATAATGACAACTTGTGACATGCCTAAATTTAATTTCCATTGAGATAGAGTGGGCTCTGGATTATGAGATGGAATGCAATTAAAAGCCATCTGATCTGGCCATGGTTGGTTGTCACAGAATCCTGGATATATGTTTTACTTTGACTTGGAGTGTGCAGCTATGATATTGTAAGTGATGAGTTTTTTTCCCGAATCTGCTATAGGAGGTCAGACAGAGGTAGAAATTTTAGTGGCAAATGAAATAGGTGGTACTTATTACACTCTTTATTTGCAAAAAATGAGAATGAAACAATGCTAATTGAGTATGTTCTGTACTTGTAGGAAGGCTATGAAGGAAGTGTTCTTCCCTTATTTTTATGAAGGTTAGGTCTTGTTATTAGATTCCTGCTACTCTACATTGCTTGACTGCTCTCTTTTATCAGTTCATGGCCTTAGGGTCCATCATTTTCTTTCAACACTTGATGCTTATTTACTTTTCTTGGGCGGCTTCTTTTCGATAGTCATCTGATTTAAAAAATTCGAGCATGTGTCACTTTAGTATCTTTCAGTTTCAGCAAACATATAGAATTATCTTGACATATGTTGGCATTGAGAAGATAATATAGATTGTCACTACTAAGTTCAATGTTCAGGCTCCATCCTATTTAAATTCATGTTCGGATTAAAGTCAACACACTAAGAACTGTATGCTTGATGAATGATGTTCAGTGCATTTACTTGGTTTCCCCGGTAGAGTTATGCAGGTTAAGTTATGTTGGCTCTTGCATTTACTTGTCTAGACTCATGGTTAATTGTGAACTATGTATATTTTGTAGTTTCTGCTCACCAAGATCAAACTAAGCACAACCGTATTTTCTCAAATTGTACACATGCTACTGCTATGGGTGTCATGCTCTGTGTAGTAATTATGTTGAATTCCCGTAATTCCTTTTGCATGATTCCACCAAACAACTTGTATGTTCAAAACATACTCAAACTTCATTTACTAAAACTTGAGTTATGTTGGCTCTTGCATTCACTTGTCCAGACTGATGGTTAATTGTGAACTATGTATATTTTGTAGTTTCTTGCATTTACAGATCATGTAATTACAGCTTATTGCAAGCATTGGAATTGGTTATAGATTTCCTTTGATTTAAATTTCTGAATGTTAACAATAATGACAACTTGTGACATGCCTAAATTTAATTTCCATTGAGATAGAGTGGGCTCTGGATTATGAGATGGAATGCAATTAAAAGCCATCTGATCTGGCCATGGTTGGTTGTCATGGAATCCTTGATATATGTTCTACTTTGACTTGGAGTGTGCAGCTATGATATTGTAAGTGATGAGTTTTTTTCCCAAATCTACTGTAGGAGGTCAAACAGAGGTAGAAATTTTAGTGGCAAATGAAATAGGTGGTAATTATTACACTCTTTATTTGCAAAAAATGAGACTGCAACAATGCTAATTGAGTATGTTCTGTACTTGTAGGAAGGCTATGAATGAAGTGTTCTTCCCTTATTTTTATGAAGGTAAGGTCTTGTTATTAGATTCCTGCTACTCTACATTGCTTGACTGCTCTCTTTTATCAGTTCATGGCCTTAGGGTCCATCATTTTCTTTCAACACTTGATGCTTATTTACTTTTGTTGGGTGGCTTCTTTTCGATAGTCATCTAATTTAAAAATTCGAGCATGTGTCACTTTAGTATCTTTCAGTTTCAGCAAACATATAGAATTATCTTGACATATGTTGGCATTGAGAAGATAATATAGATGGTCACTACTAAGTTCAATGTTTAGGCTCCATCCTATTTAAATTCATGTTCGGATTAAAGTCAACACTCCACGAACGGTATGCTTGATGAATGATGTTCAGTGCATTTACTTGGTTTCCCCGGTATAGTTATGCAGGTTAAGTTATGTTGGCTCTTGCATTTACTTGTCTAGACTCATGGTTAATTGTGAACTATGTATATTTTGTAGTTTCTGCTCACCAAGATCAAACTAAGCACAACCGTATTTTCTCAAATTGTACACATGCTACTGCTATGGGTGTCATGCTCTGTGTAGTAATTATGTTGAATTCCCGTAATTCCTTTTGCATGATTCCACCAAACAACTTGTATGTTCAAAACATACTCAAACTTCATTTACTAAAACTTGAGTTATGTTGGCTCTTGCATTCACTTGTCCAGGCTGATGGTTAATTGTGAACTATGTATATTTTGTAGTTTCTTGCATTTACGGATCATGTAATTACAGCTTAATGCAAGCATTGGAATTGGTTATAGATTTCCTTTGATTTAAATTTCTGAATGTTAACAATAATGACAACTTGTGACATGCCTAAATTTAATTTCCATTGAGATAGAGTGGGCTCTGGATTATGATATGGAATGCAATTAAAAGCCATCTGATCTGGCCATGGTTGGTTGTCACGGAATCCTTGATATATGTTCTACTTTGACTTGGAGTGTGCAGCTATGATATTGTAAGTGATGAGTTTTTTTCCCGAATCTACTGCAGGAGTTCAGACAGAGGTAGATATTTTAGTGGCAAATGAAATAGGTGTTAATTATTAAACTCTTTATTTGCAAAAAATGAGACTGAAACAATGCTAATTGAGTATGTTCTGTACTTGTAGGAAGGTTATGAATGAAGTGTTCTTCCCCTATTTTTATGAAGGTAAGGTCTTGTTATTAGATTCCTGCTACTCTACATTGCTTGACTGCTCTCTTTTATCAGTTCATGGCCTTAGGGTCCATCATTTTCTTTCAACACTTGATGCTTATTTACTTTTCTTGGGTGGCTTCTTTTCGATAGTCATCTAATTTAAAAATTCGGGCATGTGTCACTTTAGTATCTTTCAGTTTCAGCAAACATATAGAATTATCTTGACATATGTTGGCATTGAGAAGATAATATAGATTGTCAATCCTAAGTTCAATGTTCAGGCTCCATCCTATTTAAATTCATGTTCGGATTAAAGTCAACACTCCAAGAACTGTATGCTTGATGAATGATGTTCAGTGCATTTACTTGGTTTCCCCGGTATAGTTATGCAGGTTAAGTTATGTTGGCTCTTGCATTTACTTGTCTAGACTCATGGTTAATTGTGAACTATGTATATTTTGTAGTTTCTGCTCACCAAGATCAAACTAAGCACAACCGTATTTTCTCAAATTGTACACATGCTACTGCTATGGGTGTCATGCTCTGTGTAGTAATTATGTTGAATTCCCATAATTCCTTTTGCATGATTCCACCAAAAAACTTGTATGTTCAAAACATACTCAAACTTCATTTACTAAAACTTGAGTTATGTTGGCTCTTGCATTCACTTGTCCAGACTGATGGTTAATTGTGAACTATTTATATTTTGTAGTTTCTTGCATTTACAGATCATGTAATTACAGCTTAATGCAAGCATTGGAATTGGTTATATATTTCCTTTGATTTAAATTTCTGAATGTTAACAATAATGACAACTTGTGACATGCCTAAATTTAATTTCCATTGAGATAGAGTGGGCTCTGGATTATGAGATGGAACGCAATTAAAAGCCATCTAATCTGGCCATGGTTGGTTGTCACAGAATCCTTGATATATGTTCTACTTTGACTTGGAGTGTGCAGCTATGATATTGTAAGTGATGAGTTTTTTTCCCGAATCTGCTGCAGGAGGTCAGATAGAGGTAGAAATTTTAGTGGCAAATGAAATAGGTGGTAATTATTACACTCTTTATTTGCAAAAAATGAGACCGAAACAATACTAATTGAGTATGTTCTGTACTTGTAGGAAGGCTATGAAGGAAGTGTTGTTCCCTTATTTTTATGAAGGTAAGGTCTTGTTATTAGATTCCTGCTACTCTACATTGCTTGACTGCTCTCTTTTATCAGTTCATGGCCTTAGGGTCCATCATTTTCTTTCAACACTTGATGCTTATTTACTTTTCTTGGGCGGCTTCTTTTCGATAGTCATCTGATTTAAAAATTCGAGTATGTGTCACTTTAGTATCTTTCAGTTTCAGCAAACATATAGAATTATCTTGACATATGTTGGCATTGAGAAGATAATATAGATTGTCACTACTAAGTTCAATGTTCAAGCTCCATCCTATTTAAATTCATGTTCGGATTAAAGTCAACACACCAAGAACTGTATGCTTGATTAATGATGTTCAGTGCATTTACTTGGTTTCCCCAGTATAGTTATGCAGGTTAAGTTATGTTGGCTCTTGCATTTACTTGTCTAGACTGATGGTTAATTGTGAACTATGTATATTTTGTAGTTTCTGCTCACCAAGATCAAACTAAGCACAACCGTATTTTCTCAAATTGTACACATGCTACTGCTATGGGTGTCATGCTCTGTGTAGTAATTATGTTGAATTCCCGTAATTCCTTTTGCATGATTCCACCAAACAACGTGTATGTTCAAAACATACTCAAACTTCATTTACTAAAACTTGAGTTATGTTGGCTCTTGCATTCACTTGTCCGGACTGATGGTTAATTGTAAACTATGTATATTTTGTAGTTTCTTGCATTTACAGATCATGTAATTACAGCTTAATGCAAGCATTGGAATTGGTTATAGATTTCATTTGATTTAAATTTCTGAATGTTAACAATAATGAAAACTTGTGACATGCCTAAATTTAATTTCCATTAAGATAGAGTGGGCTCTGGATTATGAGATGGAATGCAATTAAAAGCCATCTGATCTGGCCATGGTTGGTTGTCACAGAATCCTTGATATATGTTCTACTTTGACTTGGAGTGTGCAGCTATGATATTGTAGGTGATGAGTTTTTTTCCCGAATCTGCTGCAGGAGGTCAGACAGAGGTAGAAATTTTAGTGGCAAATGAAATAGGTGGTAATTATTACACTCTTTATTTGCAAAAAATGAGACTGAAACAATGCTAATTGAGTATGTTCTGTACTTGTAGGAAGGCTATGAAGGAAGTGTTCTTCCCTTATTTTTATGAAGGTAAGGTCTTGTAATTAGATTCCTGCTACTCTACATTGCTTGACTGCTCTCTTTTATCAGTTCATGGCCTTAGGGTCCATCATTTTCTTTCAACACTTGATGCTTATTTACTTTTCTTGGGCGGCTTCTTTTCGATAGTCATCTGATTTAAAAATTCAAGCATGTGTCACTTTAGTATCTTTCAGTTTCAGCAAACATATAGAATTATCTTGACATATGTTGGCATTGAGAAGATAATATAGATTGTCACTACTAAGTTCAATGTTCAGGCTCCATCCTATTTAAATTCATGTTCGGATTAAAGTCAGCACAGTAAGAACTGTATGCTTGATGAATGATGTTCAGTGCATTTACTTGGTTTCCCCGGTATAGTTATGCAGGTTAAGTTATGTTGGCTCTTGCATTTACTTGTCTAGACTGATGGTTAATTGTGAACTATGTATATTTTGTAGTTTCTGCTCACCAAGATCAAACTAAGCACAACCGTATTTTCTCAAATTGTACACATCCTACTGCTATGGGTGTCATGCTCTGTGTAGTAATTATGTTGAATTCCCGTAATTCCTTTTGCATGATTCCACCAAACAACTTGTATGTTCAAAACATACTCAAACTTCATTTACTAAAACTTGAGTTATGTTGGCTCTTGCATTCACTTGTCCAGACTAATGGTTAATTGTGAACTATGTATATTTTGTAGTTTCTTGCATTTACAGATCATGTAATTACAGATTAATGCAAGCATTGGAATTGGTTATAGATTTCATTTGATTTAAATTTCTGAATGTTAACAATAATGACAACTAGTGACATGCCTAAATTCAATTTCCATTGAGATAGAGTGGGCTCTGGATTATGAGATGGAATGCAATTAAAAGCCATCTGATCTGGCCATGGTTGGTTGTCACAGAATCCTTGATATATGTTTTACTTTGACTTGGAGTGTGCAGCTATGATATTGTAAGTGATGAGTTTTTTTCCTGAATCTGCTACAGGAGGTCAGACAGAGGTAGAAATTTTAGTGGCAAATGAAATAGGTGGTAATTATTACACTCTTTATTTGCAAAAAATGAGAATAAAACAATGCTAATTGAGTATGTTCTGTACTTGTAGGAAGGCTATGAAGGAAGTGTTCTTCCCTTATTTTTATGAAGGTAAGGTCTTGTTATTAGATTCCTGCTACTCTACATTGCTTGACTGCTCTCTTTTATCAGTTCATGGCCTTAGGGTCCATCATTTTTCTTTCAACACTTGATGCCTATATACTTTTCTTGGGCGGCTTCTTTTCGATAGTCATCTAATTTAAAATTCGAGCATGTGTCACTTTAGTTTCTTTCAGTTTCAGCAAACATATAGAATTATCTTGACATATGTTGGCATTGAGAAGATAATATAGATTGTCACTACTAAGTTCAATGTTCAGGCTCCATCCTATTTAAATTCATGTTCGGATTAAAGTCAGCACAGTAAGAACTATATGCTTGATGAATGATGTTCAGTGCATTTACTTGGTTTCCCCGGTAGAGTTATGCAGGTTAAGTTATGTTGGCTCTTGCATTTACTTGTCTAGACTCATGGTTAATTATGAACTATGTATATTTTGTAGTTTCTGCTCACCAAGATCAAACTAAGCACAACCATATTTTCTCAAATTGTACACATGCTACTTCTATGGGTGTCATGCTCTATGAAGTAATTATGTTGAATTCCCGTAATTCCTTTTGCATGATTCCACCAAACAACTTGTATGTTCAAAACATACTCAAACTTCATTTACTAAAACTTGAGTTATGTTGGCTCTTGCATTCACTTGTCCAGACTGATGGTTAATTGTGAACTATGTATATTTTGTAGTTTCTTGCATTTACAGATCATGTAATTACAGCTTAATGCAAGCATTGGAATTGGTTATAGATTTCCTTTGATTTAAATTTCTGAATGTTAACAATAATGACAACTTGTGACATGCCTATATTTAATTTCCATTGAGATAGAGTGGGCTCTGGATTATGAGATGGAGTGCAATTAAAAGCCATCTGATCTGGCCATGGTTGGTTGTCACAGAATCCTTGATATATGTTCTACTTTGACTTGGAGTGTGCAGCTATGATATTGTAAGTGATGAGTTTTTTTCCCGAATATGCTGCAGGAGGTTAGACAGAGGTAGAAATTTTAGTGGCAAATGAAATAGGTGGTAATTATTACACTCTTTATTTGCAAAAAATGAGACTGAAACAATGCTAATTGAGTATGTTCTGTACTTGTAGGAAGGCTATGAAGGAAGTGTTCTTCCCTTATTTTTATGAAGGTAAGGTCTTGTTATTAGATTCCTGCTACTCTACATTGCTTGACTGCTATCTTTTATTAGTTCATGGCCTTAGGGTCCATCATTTTCTTTCAACACTTGATGCTTATTTACTTTTCTTGGGCGGCTTCTTTTCGATAGTCATCTGATTTAAAAATTCGAGCATGTGTCACTTTAGTATCTTTCAGTTTCAGCAAACATATAGAATTATCTTGACATATGTTGGCATTGAGAAGATAATATAGATTGTCACTACTAAGTTCAATGTTCAGGCTCCATCCTATTTAAATTCATGTTCGGATTAAAGTCAACACACCAAGAACTGTATTCTTGATGAATGATGTTTAGTGCATTTACTTGGTTTCCCCGGTATAGTTATGCAGGTTAAGTTATGTTGGCTCTTGCATTTACTTGTCTAGACTGATGGTTAATTGTGAACTATGTATATTTTGTAGTTTCTGCTCACCAAGATCAAACTAAGCACAATCGTATTTTCTCAAATTGTACACATGCTACTGCTATGGGTGTCATGCTCTGTGTAGTAATTATTTTGAATTCCCGTAATTCCTTTTGCATGATTCCACCAAACAACTTGTATGTTCAAAACATACTCAAACTTCATTTACTAAAACTTGAGTTATGTTGGCTCTTGCATTCACTTGTCCAGACTCATGGTTAATTGTGAACTATGTATATTTTGTAGTTTCTTGCATTTACAGATCATATAATTACAGCTTAATGCAAGCATTGGAATTGGTTATAGATTTCCTTTGATTTAAATTTCTGAATGTTAACAATAATGATAACTTGTGACATGCCTAAATTTAATTTCCATTGAGATAGAGTGGGCTCTGGATTATGAGATGGAGTGCAATTAAAAGCCATCTGATCTGGCCATGGTTGGTTGTCACAGAATCCTTGATATATGTTCTACTTTGACTTGGAGTGTGCAGCTATGATATTGTAAGTGATGAGTTTTTTTCCCGAATTTGCTGCAGTAGGTCAGACAGAGGTAGAAATTTTAGTGGCAAATGAAATAGGTGGTAATTATTACACTCTTTATTTGCAAAAAATGAGACTGAAACAATGCTAATTGAGTATGTTCTGTACTTGTAGGAAGGCTATGAAGGAAGTGTTCTTCCCTTATTTTTATGAAGGTAAGGTCTTGTTATTAGATTCCTGCTACTCTACATTGCTTGACTCCTCTCTTTTATCAGTTCATGGCCTTAGGGTCCATCATTTTCTTTCAACACTTGATGCTTATTTACTTTTCTTGGGCGGCTTCTTTTCGATAGTCATCTGATTTAAAAATTCGAGCATGTGTCACTTTAGTATCTTTCAGTTTCAGCAAACATATAGAATTATCTTGACATATGTTGGCCTTGAGAAGATAATATAGATTGTGACTACTAAGTTCAATGTTCAGGCTCCATCCGATTTAAATTCATGTTTGGATTAAAGTCAACTCACCAAGAACTGTATGCTTGATGAATGATGTTCAGTGCATTTACTTGGTTTCCCCGATATAGTTATGCAGGTTAAGTTATGTTGGCTCTTGCATTTACTTGTCTAGACTGATGGTTAATTGTGAACTATGTATATTTTGTAGTTTCTGCTCACCAAGATCAAACCAAACGCAACTGTATTTTCTCAAATTGTACACATGCTACTGCTATGGGTGTCATGCTCTGTGTAGTAATTATGTTGAATTCCCGTAATTCCTTTTGCATGATTCCACCAAACAACTTGTATGTTCAAAACATACTCAAACTTCATTTACTAAAACTTGAGTTATGTTGGATCTTGCATTCACTTGTCCAAACTGATGGTTAATTGTGAACTATGTATATTTTGTAGTTTCTTGCATTTACAGATCATGTAATTACACTTAATGCAACCATTGGAATTGGTTATAGATTTCCTCTGATTTAAATTTCTGAATGTTAACAATGATGACAACTTGTGACATGCCTAAATTTAATTTCCATTGAGATAGAGTGGGCTCTGGATTATGAGATGGAATGCAATTAAAAGCCATCTGATTTGGCCAAGGTTGGTTGTCACAGAATCCTTGATACATGTTCTACTTTGACTTGGAGTGTGCAGCTATGATATTGTAAGTGATGAGTTTTTTTCCCGAATGTGCTACAGGAGGTCAGACAGAGGTAGAAATTTTAGTGGCAAATGAAATAGGTGGTAATTATTACACTCTTTATTTGCAAAAAATGAGACTGAAACAATGCTAATTGAGTATGTTCTGTACTTGTAGGAAGGCTATGAAGGAAGTGTTCTTCCCTTATTTTTATGAAGGTAAGGTCTTGTTATTAGATTCCTGCTACTCTACATTGCTTGACTGCTCTCTTTTATCAGTTCATGGCCTTAGGGTCCATCATTTTCTTTCAACACTTGATGCTTATTTACTTTTCTTGGCGGCTTCTTTTCGATAGTCATCTGATTTAAAAATTCGAGCATGTGTCACTTTAGTATCTTTCAGTTTCAGCAAACATATAGAATTATCTTGACATATGTTGGCATTGAGAAGACAATATAGATTGTCACTACTAAGTTCAATGTTTAGGCTCCATCCTATTTAAATTCATGTTCGGATTAAAGTCAACACACTAAGAACTGTATGCTTGATTAATGATGTTCAGTGCATTTACTTGGTTTCCCCGGTATAGTTATGCAGGTTAAGTTATGTTGGCTCTTGCATTTACTTGTCTAGACTGATGGTTAATTGTGAACTATGTATATTTTGTAGTTTCTGCTTACCAAGATCAAACTAAGCACAATCGTATTTTCTCAAATTGTACACATGCTACTGCTATGGGTGTCATGCTCTGTGTAGTAATTATGTTGAATTCCCGTAATTCCTTTTGCATGATTCCACCAAACAACTTGTATGTTCAAAACATACTCAAACTTCATTTACTAAAACTTGAGTTATGTTGGCTCTTGCATTCACTTGTCCAGACTGATGGTTAATTGTGAACTATGTATATTTTGTAGTTTCTTGCATTTACAGATCATGTAATTACAGCTTAATGCAAGCATTGGAATTGGTTATAGATTTCCTTTGATTTAAATTTCTGAATGTTAACAATAACGACAACTTGTGACATGCCTAAATTTAATTTCCATTGAGATAGAGTGGGCTCTGGATTATGTGATGGAATGCAATTAAAAGCCATCTGATCCGGCCATGGTTGGTTGTCACAGAATCCTTGATACATGTTCTACTTTGACTTGGAGTGTGCAGGTATGATATTGTAAGTGATGAGTTTTTTTCCCGAATCTGCTGCAGGAGGTCAGACAGAGGTAGAAATTTTAGTGGCAAATGAAATAGGTGGTAATTATTACACTCTTTATTTGCAAAAATTGAGACTGAAACAATGCTAATTGAGTATGTTCTGTACTTGTAGGAAGGCTATTAAGGAAGTGTTCCTCCCTTATTTTTATGAAGGTAAGGTCTTGTTATTAGATTCCTGCTACTCTACATTGCTTGACTGCTCTCTTTTATCAGTTCATGGCCTTAGGGTCCGTCATTTTCTTTCAACACTTGATGCTTATTTACTTTTCTTGGGCGGCTTCTTTTTGATAGTCATCTGATTTAAAAATTCGAGCATGTGTCACTTTAGCATCTTTCAGTTTCAGCAAACATATAGAATTATCTTGACATATGTTGGCATTGAGAAGATAATATAGATTGTCCCTACTAAGTTCAATGTTCAGGCTCCATCCTATTTAAATTCATGTTCGGATTAAAGTCAGCACACCAAGAACTGTATGCTTGATTAATGATGTTCAGTGCATTTACTTGGTTTCCCCGGTATAGTTATGCAGGTTAAGTTATGTTGGCTCTTGCATTTACTTGTCTAGACTGATGGTTAATTGTGAACTATGTATATTTTGTAGTTTCTACTCACCAAGATCAAACTAAGCACAATCGTATTTTCTCAAATTGTACACATGCTACTGCTATGGGTGTCATGCTCTGTGTAGTAATTATGTTGAATTCCCGTAAATCCTTTTGCATGATTCCACCAAACAACTTGTATGTTCAAAACATACTCAAACTTCATTTACTAAAACTTGAGTTATGTTGGCTCTTGCATTCACTTGTCCAGACTGATGGTTAATTGTGAACTATGTATATTTTGTAGTTTCTTGCATTTATAGATCATGTAATTACAGCTTAATGCAAGCATTGGAATTGGTTATAGATTTCCTTTGATTTAAATTTCTGAATGTTAACAATAATCACAACTTGTGACATGCCTAAATTTAATTTCCATTGAGATAGAGTGGGCTCTGGATTATGAGATGGAATGCAATTAAAAGCCATCTGATCTGGCCATGGTTTTTTTTTTGACAAAAATAGTGGGGGAAATCCCCACTGTGATTCTCTTTTTCATTAAAATAGGGGGACAGTTACATATGGATTTACATGATGGATATAATTCATGACATTGATGAGTCTACAAATGATCTAGCCAGCTTTGCATGCCCTCTTTCAATCCTGGTTTTGCCTTCTTTATAATCATGCAAAAGTGCTCCTTGAAAGTGGCAATACAGAATGTCATATTTTTGACCTTGTTGTCAAAAATTATGCTATTTATGTGTTTCCATAGACTCCAGCATCCAGCAATCAGACATTCTTTAAAGCATGCATGTGTATCATGCTTCCTTCCCTCCGGGAGCATTTCTATGAGGTTATGATCAGTGTTCCATTGGTAGCCAATGTTCATCCAGAAATTTTGACTGAAATCACAGCTAAAAAACAGATGCATTAAATGTTCATTGGGTTCATCATCACATAATTCACACTTACTAGTCTCAATGTATAAATTCTTCCTTTTTAGTAGATCTCTAGTGTTTAATCTGTCTTGTAACAAGAGCCAGAAGAAGAATTTCTGCTTTGGTAAAGAGCATGATTTCCATATCCATTGATAGGGTTTAGGTGCATCAACAGGGTTTCCCATAAGTTCAAGGTATATTCTCTTGTTAGAATACCTTGTGGCACCCCAATAAAATTTCTAAGAATCTGGCAGGTGCTGATTCTCTCTGTTGTTAATCAGTTCTATAAGGTTGATACTCTGTTGTACAGCAATAGAGGACATGGGCAGGTGGAACAAATCATAAAATTCACTAACATCCATGTTGCTGACAGTTGCAACAGTTATGTCAGCATTCTTTGCATAGGAAAATAGCTGAGGCATTGACTGTGATATTGTATAAGAACACCACTTATCTGACCATAGCTTAATTGTATCACCTCTCCCAGCATAACATATAGTCATGTTTTTAAAGTGTTGCAAATTCGAGCAACAGTCTCTCCACCAAAAGGATCCCCTCGTTGTAGGGAAACAAGGTATCTCATCATTATCATAGTAATTGTTCCATATAAGGTTAACCCAGGGGATATCCTGCTTATTGAAGAATTTGTAAAGAAATTTTATAAGCAGAGTTTTGTTTTGTGTTCTCAGATCTAACACACCCAATCCCCCAGCCTTTTTTGGCAAGCAAACATTATCCCATTTAACAAGGCAATTTCCTTTTTTATTGATATCCTTACCATACCAAAGGAAGTTCCTGCCAGATTTTTCAAAGTGATCCAGTATGGTGAGAGGTACTCTGATGCAACACATAGCAAAAATTGGCAGAGCAGCAACTATGGATTTGAGATGTACAAGTCTTCCAGAATATGAAATTAATGAGGCAATGCCAGAAAGTCTATGATCAAGTCTTGATACCATGGGCATCAAGTCTGCCAGTTTAGGTCTTGTAGATCCCATTGGTAGACCAAGATATGTGAAAGGCATAGATTCTTTTTTGCAATTGAAGGAATTTGCCAGCTCTTGAGCTTTATCATCAGACATGTTGATTTGTACCATGGATGATTTACTATAATTTACAACAAGTCCAGTGAATTTTGAGAAGTTGTCAAGTATCTCAATGAAGCTTCTAATTTGAACTTCATCAGCAGGCAAGATAACCAGGGTGTCATCAGCATATTGTATGATGGGATAACTTTCAGTAAAGTTAGTCTCAATGGGCAGAGATAGTGTTCCATTTCTCCATGCATCATTAACCATGATTTGCAATAATTCTCCAACCATAACATACAGAAGAGGGGAAAATGGATCTCCTTGTCTGACACCACACTTACATTGAATGCATTTACCTGGAACACTATTAAGGATGACAGATGTGGAAGCAGTAGATAGGATAGATGAGACCCATCTAATCCATTTCTTGGTAAATCCTAGATGCTGCATCATGTATAAGATAGCCTTGTAGCTCACTTTATCAAAAGCCTTAACAAAGTCAATCTTAAAAATAATGATCACTTTTCTTGGATTTGTGGCACATATGTATGTATTCAAAACTCCATGCAAGGCAATCCTGAATATTCCTTGTCTTTATAAACCCATATTGATTCTTGCTAATTCTGGATATAATAATCTGCTGCACTCTATTAGCAAGGAGTTTAGTAAGGATTTTGATAGGCACACTTACAAGTGAGATGGGCCTACAATCATCAGGAATTTCAGGATTGTCATTTTTGGGTATCAAAGTAATGTAGGCAGTGTTAACAGGAGCCAGGGAAACAGCTTCATTGTAGAAATCATTGATGAATTTGTAGAAATAATGCTTGATTATGTGCCAGTATTTCTTCATAAACAGGCCATTAAAACCATCAGGTCCAGGAGATTTGTCATTGGGCATTTTATTGATGATATCATCAATCTCATCAGTATTGAAGGGCCTGTCAAGATCATAAAGATCCTCCTCCATAGCAAGGTGTGATATGTCAAAGTTTTGTGTGCAGATTGTCTCAGTACCAATCCTATCTTTGAAAGATGCCCAAAGTATAGCAGCTTTATGATCATGATCAAATACTTGCTGTCCATCTGGCCATGGTTGGTTGTCACAAAATCCTTGATATATGTTCTACTTTGACTTGGAGTGTGCAGCTATGATATTGTAAGTGATGAGTTTTTTTCCCGAATCTGCTGCAGGAGGTCAGACAGAGGTAGAAATTTTAGTGGCAAATGAAATAGGTGGTAATTATTACACTCTCTATTTGCAAAAAATGAGACTGAAACAATGCTAATTGAGTATGTTCTATACTTGTAGGAAGGCTATGAAGGAAGTGTTCTTCCCTTATCTTTATGAAGGTAAGGTCTTGTTATTAGATTCCTGCTACTCTACATTGCTTGACTGCTCTCTTTTATTAGTTCATGGCCTTAGGGTCCATCATTTTCTTTCAACACTTGATGCTTATTTACTTTTCTTGGGCGGCTTCTTTTCGATAGTCATCTGATTTAAAAATTCGAGCATGTGTCACTTTAGTATCTTTCAGTTTCAGCAAACATATAGAATTATCTTGACATATGTTGGCATTGAGAAGATAATATAGATTATCACTACTAAGTTCAATGTTCAGGCTCCATCCTATTTAAATTCATGTTCGGATTAAAGTCAACACACTAAGAATTGTATGCTTGATGAATGTTGTTTAGTGCATTTACTTGGTTTCCCCGGTATAGTTATGCAGGTTAAGTTATGTTGGCTCTTGCATTTACTTGTCTAGACTGATGGTTAATTGTGATGTAACATCCCAAATTTTCAATTTGGAATGTTATACATTAGATCATCAATCCATATCATATTTTATTTTGCATTTTGGTTGATCCTAGAAATTCTACGCAACTCAATGACCCACGGAGAGAGTTGGGGATTTCGTTATTTTCATATTTGAGTTCTCTCAAATTTTGAGAATAGGATCACTTGATTTTATTTATTTTATCATCAATTATTTCTATTACAAAAATATGAGAGAGGGAATAAAATGACTTTCCCAAAATAATTAAATATTGAGGATTTAATAATAAAATCAAATAAGATTTTATTTCGGAGTTTTTCGGTGTTTTATTTGAATTTAGGAAAAATGTGCGTTTTCTAAAATTGCATTTAGGTCCGAAATAAATGTTCACCTTGTGCGGCTTGATTTTAGAAACCCGTGAAAATTTATTTCGGAATTTTTGGAGTCCGTTTAGTATTTTTTTTTCTTCCGAGCAAAATAATTAAAAGAAAGTGAACCGACCTAACCTGGCCGTGTCCGTCCGGAACTCTGGCCCGGCAGGCTTTAAAAGCCGGGGCAGCCCACCCGGGCAAACCCTAGCCCCGAGCCGCCCCGCCCCACGCACCGCCGCTGCCGCCGCCCCGCGCCACCGCCGAGGTTCGCCGCGCCTCGACTTCCGTGCCATCGGTTTTTTTAAAAAAATTAGATTGGTTTTTCGGTCGGTTTTTTTAGTTTCGATTTTTTTTAAATAGATCGGTTTTTCCGGTTTATTTAAATAGCGAGCGTTCGTCCATTCGTTCGTTCTAGTGAGCGTTCGTCGTTTTTCTTTTTCTCGGATTAAATCTGCGATTTTTCTGATCGAGATTCCAGATCCGATTTTCATTTTAGTATAACTTTTCGCTCGTTTATCGGAATCAGGCAATTCAAGCGCCTAGAGTTTTGTCTCGAAACCCTCTATCCGTTTAACCAACTTAAACAAGATTTTGCTACTGTAAAATTTGCCCTAGATCCAGATTAGTAGAACGAAGTTGTTTTCTTTCGTCGTTTGACTTTCGTTGCTTCGTTCGATTTGATTCTTTTTGCCAACCGGAGTTCTTAAGTTGAACCTTCTGGTTAGATCGCTTATTTGAGTTTTACCTGTGCATTAGATGAGTACTTATTGTATGCTTGTTTGTTGGCCTGCGATAGAATACCCGGAGTGCGCCGCTTCTTACTTCGAATCTCTAGGTTTCGCGGATTATCAGCAAGGCAAGTAACACTTTGACCATACCTTTTCTACTACCCAGTTTTACTGCATTAGATCAACCCTCACACGTTGCATGATTAGGATCTAATTAAATTGTGGGATGGGAAGTAGATGAGGTAGTACCTATTACCTGTTATTATCAAACCTTTGGGAGTTACTTCTACGTTTGCTTATTATGCCATGCTATGCTAGTAGACGTGGATTGGGTGAGTGATATCCATGACAGATGTGAGTTTTGTTAATTAATGGTTTATCTAAGGTGGCAACATAAACACACATCTGGGTGGATTGAGGCACCTGGGTATTCCAGGACTTGCCTGTTTTCTTTTGGACCGCTACCCAGGCTCAAAGGGATCATGATACTATTCATACTAGAAACTTCCGTGTGCAGCCACAAGCTATTATGGGCTCTAGCATAGTTGACTAAGTTGTGCGAACTCTTACAGTGGTAGACTAGCAGATGTAGGGGATGTAGGTGGTACGGTCTACCCGATCGTAAGGTGCTAGCGCTTCTGAAAGACTACGTCTCGGTCATCCGTCTTCTCAAACACCATGTAGTGCGAGAAACCAAACGGAGGCGATCGAGTCTTGTGGGGGAAAGTGCGCAAACCTCTGCAGAGTGTAATAAACTAATCATGGTTAGCTGTGTCCCCGGTTATGGACATCTTGAGTATCTAGTACTTGGCTTATCATGTGAATCTCAACACGTTACTCTAAATTAATTTTGTTGGGTTATGTTTAATGATGATGCTTAATTGGATTGAGAATGCTGTCAACCATTCTCAATGTTTAACAACTACCATGATAGTAATTAAATTTATTCCTTTGAAGTAGGGAATAATTGGCTTTACGCAAATCTGTAACCATAGAGCTTTCCACCAGCCAAATATGCATATAGTATAGTTGTTTAATTCCATTACTCTCTATGTGTTACCTTGCCAGCATATTCCATGTGCTGACCCGTTTTCGGGCTGCAATGTTAATGTTCCAGACTTTTCAGACGACGATTAAGGAGTTTTTAGGTCATGGTTCTATACTCAGTGATGCCATTGGAGTTGATGGACTCACTTATCTTCCAAGCCTTCCACTGTTATCATTATTAGATGGCCTTAAGCCATATTCATTGTAATAAGTTCTCTTATGAGACACTCGATGTAATAAGTGTGTCATTGCTACTCTGCTATAAATCCTCCGAGTACTATGTGGTGTCAGCATTACTGATCCAGGGATGACACCGGAGCACAGAGATTAGACTGTTTGAGGTCTGGTCGCTACAGAGATGGTATCAGAGCACACGCTGACTGTAGGACACGAACACTAAGTTAGAGACCTAGAACACTATTCACTCTCTTCTCTTCTGACCTCTCATCTTTTCTACTCCTTAGGATGGCGGATGGAAGGAACAAGTTCACGCAACCGGATGAAGATACACCCTTTGGACGACACTTGAAGGAAGTCACTAGATACCTGTACATAGGAGTACCAAGCTTCACGGGAACCTACAACGCCACTTTACGTGAAGAAGAGCGTTGGATGATTCAAGTTCAAGTTCCAGGAAGGATGTTCATGCCAGTCACTGAGCCCATAGAGTTTTCTTTTGATGCACCAACTCGGAGTCTAGGAAAGAGCATGGCAGCTCACATCGCCATGGGACGCATTGGAGAAGTCTACCACAAGGATCTCAAGGATACTATCTACCATATTTGTGGGCGCCGAGATGAACACTGGGAGATGATCAGCAGCAGGAAGGATAGATCAATCGCAGCTTTTATCCAGGAGTTAAACCAGCACATTCGACGACAGGAGAACCAGATGTGCACCGACATGATAGATCCGAAGAAGGCAAGGACAAGAATCAAGGAACTGGAGGAAGAACTCAAGGCTACACATGAAGATTATGAAGAAGAAATTGAAGTGTTGGTGGAGAAGAATGACGACCTGATCAAGAAGATTGGAATATTTATGGGAGGCCCTACGCCAGTAGATGAAGACGAAGAACCCCAGGAGATTAGCCCGGAAGACTACATCATCATCGACGGCACCGACTCGGAACCAGATGATGACAATGTTGATGAAGCTGGAGCAGCTATCATGGAGTCTGCAACCGAAAAATATTTCTAGTAGACCACCTCATCAGTAGTAGTAGACCACCATGTAAATATAGTAGTCCGAGCACCTTTGTGATAGTTAGATCGATTGTATGCCCTTGTTTGATTGAATGAAATGAATTGTTTGCTTTTGCCTCATGTGCATATGGGTAGTGTTTTCTCTTTAGACCCCCTCTATTCTTACATCTCATCTTTTCTAAACCCTTAGATGCCTCCGAGACGTGACCCCGGATTTGCCTTTCCACCGGAGCTCACTCAGTTGATCCAGTAGCAGAACACATTGATGCAGTTGCTAGTCCAGAATCAGAATCAGGGGAACAACAACAACAACCCACCACCACCACCACCCGTTGACCACTTAGTCCGTTTTCTTAGGCTGAATCCGCCAGTGTTTTCCAGTAGCACCGAGCCGATAGTAGCAGATGATTGGCTCCGCAAGACAGCTAGGGAGTTGACCACAGCAGGATGCACAGATGCGGAGAAGGTGAAGTTTGCCGCACATCAGCTAGAAGGACCAGCAGCATCATGGTGGGAGAATTTTACAGCCACTTTCTCTGTCGACACTGTCACATGGGACCAGTTTCAGCAGGCTTTTCGTACTACACATGTTTCAGCAGGAGCTATGGCCATGAAGAAGCGTGAGATTCGCAACTTGCGCCAAGGAGGAAGGACAGTTGGCCAGTATGTGGAGGAATTTAGTAAGTTAGCACGTTATGCACCAGATGATGTCGCTACGGATGCAGCTAAGCAGGAGAAGTTTCTGGAAGGACTGAATGATGAGTTGAGCATGCAGTTGATGGTAGCCACCTTCAACAACTACCAGGAGTTGGTAGATCGTGCTCTTATGATTGAAGGCAAGCAGCAGCAAATTGAGAATCGCAAGAGGAAGTATGGACAAGGAAAGTACAATTCAGGAGCTCAGCAGAAGCCATGTTTTACCCCTAGACTAGGAGGACATTTTCAGCATACCCATGGATAGGGATGGCAATTTTATCCATGGATCTGGATACCCATGGATACCCGACCCACTTGGGCAAGGGTATGGAGCACATTTCTGCCCATGGGTCCATGGATATGGATACCCACGAACAGCCGGGTTGGGCACGGTTATAGTTTGTGCTCCATGGATATCCAATGGATACCCGTATGACATGTGGGGTCATATGCCAGTGACAGTAGAAAGAGTGAATCAATGGTAAATGGCAGGAAATATGCAACTTGTGCCATGAGCTATATGCTACAGAATCAACCTCTGGTATGTCACACTTAAGGACTCATCGTATTAGTTGTTACCTACTTATGCATGTAGCTTATGTTGTCATTTGTGAGTGAATGATGATGAGTTGAGTTGATATTTGGGAAGGCTTCATGCTGACTTTTCTATGCCCATGGAGCTCCATGGGTATGTGGGTATCCAGCGGGTTCGGGCATGGGCACAAGTTGTGCCCATGGATAATTTGGTGGATGGGTAGAGGGTAGGAAGATGGGTCATGGGTTGGATTTGGACCAGCTCCACCCGCCCCAAACCCGACCCATTGCCATCCCTACCCATGGAGGAGGGAGCTCGCACAATCACAATGGCACCAAGAATGGAAATGGCAATGGAGGAAGCAACGGCCAGAACCGCCCCAACCCCTCAACCCCTGCCAAGAAGGACCTGATCCAAGTCACTTGTTTTAAGTGTCAGAAGACCGGACATTATGCCAATGAATGTCCTGAAGGCCAAAATGGCAATGGAAGTTCTGGGAAGAAGCCGAACCCTTTCAACAGGGGATAGGTGAACCACGTTAGCGTGGAGGAGGTTGAAGCTCAGCCCGATGCAGTAATAGGT
Source organism: Triticum aestivum (assembly GCF_018294505.1). Taxonomy (NCBI): domain Eukaryota; kingdom Viridiplantae; phylum Streptophyta; class Magnoliopsida; order Poales; family Poaceae; genus Triticum; species Triticum aestivum. Next base: position 117,190,818 of record NC_057797.1, on the reverse strand, counting down.
AAGTTTTTGGTTAAGTCATTTACTGCACTCGTTCTTTTTGATACTGGTGCATCACATTCATACATCTCAAGGGGATTTGTGGATAAGTATAACCTACCAACCCAAGCCCTTAGGTCACCCATGTTAGTAACCTCGCCTGGAGCAGAGTATGTGGCTAGTCTATGGTGTGATCGGTTACCATTAAGGATTGGTAACTATGTTTTTCCCTCAGACCTAATAGTATTGGAATCTCAAGGATTGGATGTGATATTAGGCATGGATTGGCTATCAAAGTATGAAGGGAATATTGAATCTGCTAGCAAGTCAATTTTGCTTACCACCCCAGAAGGGAGAAGGATCAAGTATGTATCCCGGCATGTGCCAAAGAGGACTCAAGTAAATTGCCTAGCAGGAGTTGTGCAGGAGGAAGTACCAGTGGTAAGGGATTTCCCTAAAGTATTTCCAGAAGAGTTGCCAGGCATGCCACCGGATAGAGATATTGAGTTTTTGATTGAGCTATTGCCAGGCACAGGGCCAATATCAAAGAGCCCATATAGGATGCCAGCAAAGGATTTGGTGGAAATTAAGAAGCAGATTAAGGAGTTAATGGATAAAGGATATATTCGCCCAAGTTCTTCACCTTGGGGATCGCGAGTACTTCTAGTGGAGAAGAAGGATTGGATTGTTAAGGATGGTTGTTGATTATCGAGGATTGAATGAAGTAACGATCAAGAACAAGTACCCACTACCAATGATCAACGATCTGTTTGATCGATTGCAAGGAGCTAAGGTATTCTCCAAGATCGATATGCGATCAGGATACCACTAGTTGAAGATTTGAGAACAGGATATTCCTAAGACAGCTTTTACCACCGGGTATGGGCTGTATGAGTATACCGTTATGTCATTTGGTCTGACTAACGCACCTGCCTATTTTATGAACATGATGAACAAAGTGTTTATGGAGTTCTTGGATAAGTTCGTCGTAGTGTTCATTGATGATATCCTGGTGTATTCGAAGAATGAAGAGGAGCATAAGGAGCATTTGCGTTTGGTACTTGGAAAGCTCAGAGAACATCAATTATATGCCAAGTTCAGCAAATGTGAGTTTTGGTTGAAGGAAGTAGGATTCCTCGGACACGTTATATCTAGAGAAGGTATTGCAGTTGATCCCACTAAAGTTGATACCGTGACCAAATGGGAAGCACCGACAACAGTTGGAGAGATCCGGAGTTTTCTTGGACTCGCAGGATACTACTGGAGATTTATTGAGAATTTCTCAAAGATTGTGAAGCCTATGACAAAGTTGTTAAAGAAAGATACCAAGTTCATATGGACAGAGGAATGTGAGGCTAGTTTCCAGGAGTTGAAGAAACGTTTGGTTACCTCACCAGTGTTGATTTTGCCAGACCAGACCAAAGATTATGAGGTGTATTGCGACGCTTCACGTCGAGAACTTCGAGCAGTGCTTATGCAGGAAGGGAGAGTTGTTTCATATGCCTCAAGACAACTGAAGCCTCATGAGTTAAATTATGCTACGCATGATTTGGAATTAGCAGCCGTAGTGCATGCATTGAAAACATGGAGACATTTCCTCATTGGAAATCATTGTGAGGTGTACACGGATCATAAGAGTTTGAAGTACATTTTCACACAGAAGGAGTTGAATCTCAGACAAAGGAGATGGTTGGAGCTTATCGAGGATTATGATATGAAATTTCATTATCACCCCGGAAAGATTAATGTAGTAGCTGACGCATTAAGCCGTAAGAGCCATGTCAATACGATAATGACGGGAGAAATACCCAAGGAGTTAGCAGTAAATCTTCGTGAACTATGTGTGGAAATAGTTCCGAGAGGCTTTGTAGCAGCATTAGAGATTCAGTCGACCTTGATGGATAGAATCAGGGAAGCTCAGAAGACTGACAAAGAGATTTCCGCTATAAAGGAGAAACTGAGCAAAGGAAAAGCTAAAGGATTTCGTGAGGATGAGCATGACACCCTATGGTTTGAAGACCGTGTTTATGTGCCCAATGACCCGAAGATTAGGAAGTTGATTCTGCAAGAGGCACACGATTCACCATATTCGTTTCACCCAGGAAATACCAAGATGTATTTGGATTTGAAGGATATTTTCTGGTGGACCGGAATGAAGAAGGATATTGCGGAGTATGTAGCAGTTTGTGATGTATGTCAGAGAGTAAAGGCAGAGCATCAGAAGCCAGCAGGATTGTTACAACCCTTGCTGATACCCGAATGGAAGTGGGATAAGCTAGGCATGGATTTTATCATGGGATTGCCCAGGACTCATTCCGGCTATGACTCGATTTGGGTTGTAGTTGATCGATTGACAAAAGTAGCTCATTTCATCCCAGTAAAGACCACTTACACCAGTGCTAAGTTGGCAAAGATATACATGACCAGGATCGTATGTCTGCATGGAGTTCCAAGGAGTATCGTATCAGATAGAGGAACCCAGTTTACCTCAAATTCTGGAAGCAGTTGCACGAAACTTTGGGAAGCAGGCTAGAATTCAGTACAGCTTTTCATCCACAGACAGATGGACAGACCGAGAGAGTCAATCAGATTTTGGAGGATATGCTGAGAGCTTGTGCGCTAGATTACGGATCTAGTTGGGACGATAATTTGCCATATGCAGAGTTCTCTTACAACAACAGTTACCAAACTAGTTTAAAGATGGCCCCTTTTGAAGCATTGTACGGAAGGAGGTGCAAGACACCATTATCATGGGACGAAGTTGGAGACCGCCAGTTGTTTGGACCTGACTTGATTAAAGAATCTGAACAGAAGGCGAAGTTGATTCGCGATAGGCTCAAGGTAGCCCAGTCCAGACAGAAGAGTTATGCAGATTCTAAATGCAAGGAGACAGTTTACGAAGTTGGAGATAGAGCTTATCTTCGAGTATCTCCACTTCGGGGAACAAAGCGTTTTGGAGTTAAAGGGAAGTTAGCGCCACAATTTGTAGGACCATATCGAGTTTTGGAACGTATGGGAGAAGTGGCCTACAAGTTGGAATTACCCGAAGGATTGTCAGGAGTTCATGATGTGTTCCACGTTTCTCAGTTAAAGAAGTGTCACGCGGAGATGGCTGGCATACCCTTGAGAGACCCAGTGCCATTGGAAACAATTCAGTTGGATAACGATTTGACCTACGAGGAGAAACCAGTTAAGATCCTCGAATTTGCCAGCCGAGTTACCCGCAGCAAGGTTATCAAGTTTTGCAAATTTTAGTGGAACCACCACATGGAGGATGAAGCCACCTGGGAACGAGAGGAAGATTTGCTCAAGGACCACCCTCACCTATTTTCTAGCCAACCCGAATCTCGAGGGCGAGATTCATCTTAAGGGGGTAGGTTTGTAACATCCCGAATTTTCAATTTGGAATGTTATACATTAGATCATCAATGCATATCATATTTTATTTTGCATTTTGGTTGATCCTAGAAATTCTACGCAACTCAATGACCCACGGAGAGAGTTGGGGATTTCGTTATTTTCATATTTGAGTTCTCTCAAATTTTGAGAATAGGATCATTTGATTTTATTTATTTTATCATCAATTATTTCTATTACAAAATTATGAGAGAGGGAATAAAATGACTTTCCCAAAATAAAGAAATATTGAGGATTTAATAATAAAATCAAATAAGATTTTATTTCGGAGTTTTTTGGTGTTTTATTTGAATTTAGGAAAAATGTGCGTTTTTCAAAATTGCATTTAGGTCCCAAATAAATGTTCACCTTGTGCGGCTTGATTTTAGAAGCCCGTGAAAATTTATTTCGGAATTTTTGGAGTCCATTTAGTATTTCTTTTTATTTTTTTCCGAGTGAAATAATTAAAAAAAGTGAACCGACCTAACCGGGCCATGTCTGTCCGCGACTCTGGCCCGGCAGGCTTTAAAAGCCGGGGCAGCCCACCCGGGCAAACCCTAGCCCCGAGCCGCCACGCCCCATGCGCCGCCGCCGCCGCCCCGTGCCGCCGCCATCGCCGAGGTTCGCCGCGCCTCGACTTCCGTGCCATCGATTTATTTTTAAAATAGATCGGTTTTTCCGTCGGTTTTTTTAGTTTCGGTTTTTTAAATAGATCGGTTTTTCTTGTTTATTTAAATAGCAAGCGTTCGTTCGTTCGTTCTAGCGAGCGTTCGTCGTTTTTCTTTTTCTCGGATTAAATCCGCGATTTTTCTTATCGCGATTCCTGATCCAATTTTCGTTTTAGTATAACGTTTCGCTCATTTATCGGAATCAGGCGATTCAACCGCCTAGAGTTTCATCTCGAAACACTCTATCCATTTAACCAACTTAAACATGATTTTGCTACTGTAAAATTTGCCCTAGATCCAGATTAGTAGAACGAAGTTGTTTTCTTTCGCCGTTTGACTTTCGTTGCTTCGTTCGATTTGATTCTTTTTTGCCAACCGGAGTTCTTAAGTTGAGCCTTCTGGTTAGATCGCTTATTTGAGTTTTACCTGTGCATTAGATGAGTACTTATTGTATGCTTGTTTGTCTGCGATAGAATACCCGGAGTGCGCCGCTTGTTACTTCGAATCTCTAGGTTTCGCGGATCATCAGCAAGGCAAGTAACACTTTGATCATACCTTTTCTACTACCCAGTTTTATTGCATTAGATCAACCCTAACACATTGCATGATTAGGATCTAATTAAATTGTGGGATGGGAAGTAGATGAGGTAGTACCTATTACCTGTTATTATCAAACCTTTGGAAGTTACTTCTACGTTTGCTTATTATGCCATGCTATGCTAGTAGATGTGGATTGGGTGAGTGATATCCATGAAAGATGTGAGTTTTGTTAATTAATGGTTTATCTAAGGTGGCAACTTAAACACACATCTGGGTGGATTGAGGCACCTGGGTATTCCAGGACTTGCATGTTTTCTTTTGGACCGCCACCCAGGCTCAAAGGGATCATGAGACTATTCATACTAGAAACATCCGTGTGCAGCCACAAGCTATTATGGGCTCTAGCATAGTTGACTAAGTCGTGCGAACTCTTATAGTGGTAGACTAGCAGATGTAGGGGATGTAGGTGGTACGGTCTACCCGATCATAAGGTGCTAGCGCTTCTGAAAGACTATGTCTCGGTCATCCGTCTTCTCAAACACCATGTAGTGCGAGAAACCAAACGGAGGCGATCGAGTCTTGTGGGGAAAAGTGTGCAAACCTCTGCAGAGTGTAATAAACTAATCATGGTTAGCCGTGTCCCCGGTTATGGACATATTGAGAATCTAGTACTTGGATTATCATGTGAATCTCAACATGTTACTCTAAATTAATTTTGTTGGGTTATGTTTAATGATGATGCTTAATTGGGATTGAGAATGCTGTCAACCATTCTCAATGTTTAACAACTACCATGATAGTAATTAAATTTATTCCTTTGAAGTAGGAAAAAATTGACTTTACGCAAATCTGTAACCATAGAGCTTTCCACCAGCCAAATATGCATATAGTATGGCTGTTTCATTCCATTACTCTCTATGTGTTACCTTGCCAGCATATTCCATGTGCTGACCCGTTTTCGGGCTGCAACGTTAATGTTGCAGACTTTTCAGACGATGATTAAGGAGTTTTTAGGTCGTGGTTCTATACTCAGTGATGCCGTTGGAGTTGATGGACTCACTTATCTTCCAAGCATTCCGCTGTTATCGTTATTAGATGGCCTTAAGCCATATTTATTGTAATAAGTTCTCTTATGAGACACTCGATGTAATAAGTGTGTGATTGCTACTCTGCTATAAATCCTCCGAGTACTGTGTCGTGTCAGCATTACTGATCCAGGGATTACACCGGAGCACAGAGATCAGCCTGTTTGAGGTCTGGTCGCTACATGTAAACTATGTATATTTTGTAGTTTCTGCTCACCAAGATCAAACTAAGCACAATCGTATTTTCTCAAATTGTACACATGCTACTGCTATGGGTGTTATACTCTGTGTAGTAATTATGATGAATTCCCATAATTCCTTTTGCATGATTCCACCAAACAACTTGTATGTTCAAAACATACTCAAACTTCATTTACTAAACCTTGAGTTATGTTGGCTCTTGCATTCACTTGTCCAGACTGATGGTTAATTGTGAACTGTGTATATTTTGTAGTTTCTTGCATTTATAGATCATGTAATTACAGCTTAATGCAAGCATTGGAATTGGTTATAGATTTCCTTTGATTTAAATTTCTGAATATTAACAATAATGACAACTTGTGACATGCCTAAATTTAATTTCCATTGAGATAGAGTGGGCTCTAGATTATGAGATGGAATGCAATTAAAAGCCATCTGATCTGGCCATGGTTGGTTGTCACAGAATCCTTGATATATGTTCTACTTTGACTTGGATTGTGCAGCTATGATATTGTAAGTGATGATTTTGTTCCCAAATCTGCTGCAGGAGGTCGGACAGAGGTAGAAATTTTAGTGGCAAATGAAATAGGTGGTAATTATTACACTCTTTATTTGCAAAAAATGAGACTGAAACAATGCTAATTGAGTATGTTCTGTACTTGTAGGAAGGCTATGAAGGAAGTGTTCTTCCCTTATTTTTATGAAGGTAAGGTCTTGTTATTAGATTCCTGCTACTCTACATTGCTTGACTGCTCTCTTTTATCAGTTCATGGCCTTAGGGTCCATCATTTTCTTTCAACACTTGATGCTTATTTACTTTTCTTGGGAGGCTTCTTTTCGATAGTCATCTGATTTAAAAATTCGAGCATGTGTCACTTCAGTATCTTTCAGTTTCAGCAAACATATAGAATTATCTTGACATATGTTGGCATTGAGAAGATAATATAGATTGTCACTACTAAGTTCAATGTTCAGGCTCCATCCTATTTAAATTCATGTTCGGATTAAAGTCAACACACCAAGAACTGTATGCTTGATGAATGATGTTCAGTGCATTTACTTGGTTTCCCCGGTATAGTTATGCAGGTTAAGTTATGTTGGATCTTGCATTTACTTGTCTAGACTGATGGTTAATTGTGAACTATGTATATTTTGTAGTTTCTGCTCACAAAGATCAAACTAAGCACAATCGTATTTTCTCAAATTGTACACATGCTACTGCTATGGGTGTCATGCTCTGTGTAGTAATTATGTTGAATTCCCGTAATTCCTTTTGCATGATTCCACCAAACAACATGTATGTTCAAAACATATTCAAACTTCATTTACTAAAACTTGAGTTATGTTGGCTGTTGCATTCACTTGTCCAGACTGATGGTTAATTGTGAACTATGTATATTTTGTAGTTTCTTGCATTTACAAATCATGTAATTATAGCTTAATGCAAGCATTGGAATTGGTTATAGATTTCCTTTGATTTAAATTTCTGAATGTTAACAATAATGACAACTTGTGACATGCCTAAATTTAATTTCCATTGAGATAGAGTGGGCTCTGGATTATGAGATGGAATGCAATTAAAAGCCATCTGATCTGGCCATGGTTGGTTGTCACAGAATCCTTGATATATGTTCTACTTTGACTTGGAGTGTGCAGCTGTGATATTGTAAGTGATGAGTTTTTTTCCCGAATCTGCTACAGGAGGTTAGATAGAGGTAGAAATTTTAGTGGCAAGTGAAATAGGTGGTAATTATTACACTCTTTATTTGTAAAAAATGAGACTGAAACAATGCTAATTGAGTATGTTCAGTACTTGTAGGAAGGCTATGAAGAAAGTGTTCTTCCCTTATTTTTATGAAGGTAAGGTCCTGTTATTAGATTCCTGCTACTCTGCATTGCTTGACTGCTCTCTTTTATCAGTTCATGGCCTTAGGGTCCATCATTTTCTTTCAACACTTGATGCTTATTTACTTTTCTTGGGCGGCTTCTTTTCGATAGTCATCTGATTTAAAAATTCGAGCATGTGTCACTTTAGTATCTTTCAGTTTCAGCAAACATATAGAATTATCTTGACATATGTTGGCATTGAGAAGATAATATAGATTGTCACTACTAAGTTCAATGTTCAGGCTCCATCCTATTTAAATTCATGTTCGGATTAAAGTCAACACACCAAGAACTGTATGCTTGATGAATGATGTTCAATGCATTTACTTGGTTTCCCCGGTATAGTTATGCAGGTTAAGTTATGTTGGCTCTTGCATTTACTTGTCTAGACTGATGGTTAATTGTGAACTATGTATATTTTGTAGTTTCTGCTCACAAAGATCAAACTAAGCACAATCGTATTTTCTCAAATTGTACACATGCTACTGCTATGGGTGTCATGCTCTGTGTAGTAATTATGTTGAATTCCCGTAATTCCTTTTGCATGATTCCACCAAACAACATGTATGTTCAAAACATATTCAAACTTCACTTACTAAAACTTGAGTTATGTTGGCTCTTGCATTCACTTGTCCAGACTGATGGTTAATTGTGAACTATGTATATTTTGTAGTTTCTTGCATTTACAGATCATGTAATTACAGCTTAATGCAAGCATTGGAATTGGTTATAGATTTCCTTTGATTTAAATTTCTAAATGTTAACAATAATGACAACTTGTGACATGCCTAAATTTAATTTCCATTGAGATAGAGTGGGCTCTGGATTATGAGATGAAATGCAACTAAAAGCCATCTGATCTGGCCATGGTTGGTTGTCACAGAATCCTTGATATATGTTCTACTTTGACTTGGAGTGTGCAGCTATGATATTGTAAGTGATGAGTTTTTTTCCCGAATCTGCTGCAGGAGGTCGGACAGAGGTAGAAATTTTAGTGGCAAATGAAATAGGTGGTAACTATTACACTCTTTATTTGCAAAAGTTGAGACTGAAACAATGCTAATTGAGTATGTTCTGTACTTGTAGGAAGGCTATGAAGGAAGTGTTCTTCCCTTATTTTTATGAAGGTAAGGTCTTGTTATTAGATTCCTGCTACTTTGCATTGCTTGACTGCTCTCTTTTATCAGTTCATGGCCTTAGGGTCCATCATTTTCTTTCAACACTTGATGCTTATTTACTTTTCTTGGGCGGCTTCTTTTCGATAGTCATCTGATTTAAAAATTCGAGCATGTGTCACTTTTGTATCTTTCAGTTTCAGCAAACATATAGAATTATCTTGACATATGTTGGCATTGAGAAGATAATATAGATTGTCACTACTAAGTTCAATGTTCAGGCTCCATCATATTTAAATTCATGTTCGGATTAAAGTCAACACACCAAGAACTGTATGCTTGATGAATGATGTTCAGTGCATTTACTTGGTTTCCCCGGTATAGTTATACAGGTTAAGTTATGTTGGATCTTGCATTTACTTCTTCTAGACTGATGGTTAATTGTGAACTATGTATATTTTGTAGTTTCTGCTCACAAAGATCAAACTAAGCACAATCGTATTTTCTCAAATTGTACACATGCTACTGCTATGGGTGTCATGCTCTGTGTAGTAATTATGTTGAATTCCCGTAATTCCTTTTGCATGATTCCACCAAACAACATGTATGTTCAAAACATATTCAAACTTCATTTACTAAAACTTGAGTTATGTTGGCTCTTGCATTCACTTGTCCAGACTGATGGTTAATTGTGAACTATGTATATTTTGTAGTTTCTTGCATAATGCAAGCATTGGAATTGGTTATAGATTTCCTTTGATTTAAATTTCTAAATGTTAACAATAATGACAACTTGTGACATGCCTAAATTTAATTTCCATTGAGATAGAGTGGGCTCTGGATTATGAGATGAAATGCAATTAAAAGCCATCTGATCTGGCCATGGTTGGTTGTCACAGAATCCTTGATATATGTTCTACTTTGACTTGGAGTGTGCAGCTATGATATTGTAAGTGATGAGTTTTTTTCCCGAATCTGCTGCAGGAGGTCGGACAGAGGTAGAAATTTTAGTGGCAAATGAAATAGGTGGTAACTATTACACTCTTTATTTGCAAAAAATGAGACTGAAACAATGCTAACTGAGGATGTTCTGTACTTGTAGGAAGGCTATGAAGGAAGTGTTCTTCCCTTATTTTTATGAAGGTAAGGTCTTGTTATTAGATTCCTGCTACTCTGCATTGCTTGACTGCTCTCTTTTATCAGTTCATGGCCTTAGGGTCCATCATTTTCTTTCAACACTTGATGCTTATTTACTTTTCTTGGGCGGCTTCTTTTCGATAGTCATCTGATTTAAAAATTCGAGCATGTGTCACTTTAGTATCTTTCAGTTTCAGCAAACATATAGAATTATCTTGACATATGTTGGCATTGAGAAGATAATATAGATTGTCACTACTAAGTTCAATGTTCAGGCTCCATCCTATTTAAATTCATGTTCGGATTAAAGTCAACACACCAAGAACTGTATGCTTGATGAATGATGTTCAATGCATTTACTTGGTTTCCCCGGTATAGTTATGCAGGTTAAGTTATGTTGGCTCTTGCATTTACTTGTCTAGACTGATGGTTAATTGTGAACTATGTATATTTTGTAGTTTCTGCTCACAAAGATCAAACTAAGCACAATCGTATTTTCTCAAATTGTACACATGCTACTGCTATGGGTGTCATGCTCTGTGTAGTAGTTATGTTGAATTCCCGTAATTCCTTTTGCATGATTCCACCAAACAACATGTATGTTCAAAACATATTCAAACTTCACTTACTAAAACTTGAGTTATGTTGGCTCTTGCATTCACTTGTCCAGACTGATGGTTAATTGTGAACTATGTATATTTTGTAGGTTCTTGCATTTACAGATCATGTAATTACAGCTTAATGCAAGCATTGGAATTGGTTATAGATTTCCTTTGATTTAAATTTCTGAATGTTAACAATAATGACAACTTGTGACATGCCTAAATTTAATTTCCATTGAGATAGAGTGGGCTCTGGATTATGAGATGGAATGCAATTAAAAGCCATCTGATCTGGCCATGGTTGGTTGTCATGGAATCCTTGATATATGTTCTACTTTGACTTGGAGTGTGCAGCTATGATATTGTAAGTGATGAGTTTTTTTCCCAAATCTACTGTAGGAGGTCAAACAGAGGTAGAAATTTTAGTGGCAAATGAAATAGGTGGTAACTATTACACTCTTTATTTGCAAAAGTTGAGACTGAAACAATGCTAATTGAGTATGTTCTGTACTTGTAGGAAGGCTATGAAGGAAGTGTTCTTCCCTTATTTTTATGAAGGTAAGGTCTTGTTATTAGATTCCTGCTACTCTGCATTGCTTGACTGCTCTCTTTTATCAGTTCATGGCCTTAGGGTCCATCATTTTCTTTCAACACTTGATGCTTATTTACTTTTCTTGGGCGGCTTCTTTTCGATAGTCATCTGATTTAAAAATTCGAGCATGTGTCACTTTGGTATCTTTCAGTTTCAGCAAACATATAGAATTATCTTGGCATATGTTGGCATTGAGAAGATAATATAGATTGTCACTACTAAGTTCAATGTTCAGGCTCCATCATATTTAAATTCATGTTCGGATTAAAGTCAACACACCAAGAACTGTATGCTTGATGAATGATGTTCAGTGCATTTACTTGGTTTCCCCGGTATAGTTATGCAGGTTAAGTTATGTTGGATCTTGCATTTACTTCTTCTAGACTGATGGTTAATTGTGAACTATGTATATTTTGTAGTTTCTGCTCACAAAGATCAAACTAAGCACAATCGTATTTTCTCAAATTGTACACATGCTACTGCTATGGGTGTCATGCTCTATGTAGTAATTATGTTGAATTCCCGTAATTCCTTTTGCATGATTCCACCAAACAACATGTATGTTCAAAACATATTCAAACTTCATTTACTAAAACATGAGTTATGTTGGCTCTTGCATTCACCTGTCCAGACTGATGGTTAATTGTGAACTATGTATATTTTGTAGTTTCTTGCATTTACAGATCATGTAATTACAGCTTAATGCAAGCATTGGAATTGGTTATAGATTTCCTTTGATTTAAATTTCTAAATGTTAACAATAATGACAACTTGTGACATGCCTAAATTTAATTTCCATTGAGATAGAGTGGGCTCTGGATTATGAGATGAAATGCAATTAAAAGCCATCTGATCTGGCCATGGTTGGTTGTCACAGAATCCTTGATATATGTTCTACTTTGACTTGGAGTGTGCAGCTATGATATTGTAAGTGATGAGTTTTTTTCCCGAATCTGCTGCAGGAGGTCGGACAGAGGTAGAAATTTTAGTGGCAAATGAAATAGGTGGTAACTATTACACTCTTTATTTGCAAAAAATGAGACTGAAACAATGCTAACCGAGTATGTTCTGTACTTGTAGGAAGGTTATGAAGGAAGTGTTCTTCCCTTATTTTTATGAAGGTAAGGTCTTGTTATTAGATTCCTGCTACTCTGCATTGCTTGACTGCTCTCTTTTATCAGTTCATGGCCTTAGGGTCCATCATTTTCTTTCAACACTTGATGCTTATTTACTTTTCTTGGGCGGCTTCTTTTCGATAGTCATCTGATTTAAAAATTCGAGCATGTGTCACTTTTGTATCTTTCAGTTTCAGCAAACATATAGAATTATCTTGACATATGTTGGCATTGAGAAGATAATATAGATTGTCACTACTAAGTTCAATGTTCAGGCTCCATCATATTTAAATTCATGTTCGGATTAAAGTCAACACACCAAGAACTGTATGCTTGATGAATGATGTTCAGTGCATTTACTTGGTTTCCCCGGTATAGTTATGCAGGTTAAGTTATGTTGGATCTTGCATTTACTTCTTCTAGACTGATGGTTAATTGTGAACTATGTATATTTTGTAGTTTCTGCTCACAAAGATCAAACTATGCACAATCGTATTTTCTCAAATTGTACACATGCTACTGCTATGGGTGTCATGCTCTGTGTAGTAATTATGTTGAATTCCCGTAATTCCTTTTGCATGATTCCACCAAACAACATGTATGTTCAAAACATATTCAAACTTCATTTACTAAAACTTGAGTTATGTTGGCTCTTGCATTCACTTGTCCAGACTGATGGTTAATTGTGAACTATGTATATTTTGTAGTTTCTTGCATTTACAGATCATGTAATTACAGCTTAATGCAAGCATTGGAATTGGTTATAGATTTCCTTTGATTTAAATTTCTAAATGTTAACAATAATGACAACTTGTGACATGCCTAAATTTAATTTCCATTGAGATAGAGTGGGCTCTGGATTATGAGATGGAATGCAATTAAAAGCCATCTGATCTGGCCATGGTTGGTTGTCACAGAATCCTTGATATATGTTCTACTTTGACTTGGAGTGTGCAGCTGTGATATTGTAAGTGATGAGTTTTTTTCCCGAATCTGCTGCAGGAGGTCAGACAGAGGTCGAAATTTTAGTGGCAAGTGAAATAGGTGGTAATTATTACACTCTTTATTTGCAGAAAATGAGACTGAAACAATGCTAATTGAGTTTGTTCTGTACTTGTAGGAAGGCTCTGAAGGAAGTGTTCTTCCCTTATTTTTATGAAGGTAAGGTCCTGTTATTAGATTCCTGCTACTCTGCATTGCTTGACTGCTCTCTTTTATCAGTTCATGGCCTTAGGGTCCATCATTTTCTTTCAACACTTGATGCTTATTTACTTTTCTTCGGCGGCTTCTTTTCGATAGTCATCTGATTTAAAATTTTGAGCATGTGTCACTTCAGTATCTTTCAGTTTCAGCAAACATATAGAATTATCTTGACATATGTTGGCATTGAGAAGATAATATAGATTGTCACTACTAAGTTCAATGTTCAGGCTCCATCCTATTTAAATTCATGTTCGGATTAAAGTCAACACACAAAAACTGTATGCTTGATGAATGATGTTCAATGCATTTACTTGGTTTCCCCGGTATAGTTATGCAGGTTAAGTTATGTTGGATCTTGCATTTACTTGTCTAGACTGATGGTTAATTGTGAACTATGTATATTTTGTAGTTTCTGCTCACAAAGATCAAACTAAGCACAATCGTATTTTCTCAAATTATACACATGCTACTGCTATGGGTGTCATGCTCTGTGTAGTAATTATGTTGAATTCCCGTAATTCCTTTTGCATGATTCCACCAAACAACATGTATGTTCAAAACATATTCAAACTTCATTTACTAAAACATGAGTTATGTTGGCTCTTGCATTCACTTGTCCAGACTGATGGTTAATTGTGAACTATGTATATTTTGTAGTTTCTTGCATTTACAAATCATGTAATTACAGCTTAATGCAAGCATTGGAATTGGTTATAGATTTCCTTTGATTTAAATTTCTGAATGTTAACAATAATGACAACTTGTGACATGCCTAAATTTAATTTCCATTGAGATAGAGTGGGCTCTGGATTATGAGATGGAATGCAATTAAAAGCCATCTGATCTGGCCATGGTTGGTTGTCACAGAATCCTTGATTATGTTCTACTTTGACTTGGAGTGTGCAGCTATGATATTGTAAGTGATGAGTTTTTTCTCGAATCTGCTGCAGGAGGTCAGACAGAGGTAGAAATTTTAGTGGCAAGTGAAATAGGTGGTAATTATTACACTCTTTATTTGCAAAAAATGAGACTGAAACAATGCTAATTGAGTATGTTCTGTACTTGTAGGAAGGCTATGAAGGAAGTATTCTTCCCTTATTTTTATGAAGGTAAGGTCTTGTTATTAGATTCCTGCTACTCTGCATTGCTTGACTGCTCTCTTTTATCAGTTCATGGCCTTAGGGTCCATCATTTTCTTTCAACACTTGATGCTTATATACTTTTCTTGGGCGGCTTCTTTTCTATAGTCATCTGATTTAAAAATTTGAGCATGTGTCACTTTAGTATCTTTCAGTTTCAGCAAACATATAGAATTATCTTGACATATGTTGGCATTGAGAAGATAATATAGATTGTCACTACTAAGTTCAATGTTCAGGGTCCATCCTATTTAAATTCATGTTCGGATTAAAGTCAAGACACCAAGAACTGTATGCTTGATGAATGATGTTCAGTGCATTTACTTGGTTTCCCCGGTATAGTTATGCAGGTTAAGTTATGTTGGCTCTTGCATTTACTTGTCTAGACTGATGGTTAATTCTGAACTATGTATATTTTGTAGTTTCTGCTCATAAAGATCAAATTAAGCACAATCGTATTTTCTCAAATTGTACACATGCTACTGCTATGGGTGTCATGCTCTGTGTAGTAATTATGTTGAATTCCCGTAATTCCTTTTGCATGATTCCACCAAACAACTTGTATGTTCAAAACATATTCAAACTTCATTTACTAAAACTTGAGTTATGTTGGCTCTTACATTCACTTGTCCAGACTGATGGTTAATTGTGAACTATGTATATTTTGTAGTTTCTTGCATTTACAGATCATGTAATTACAGCTTAATGCAAGCATTGGAATTGGTTATAGATTTCCTTTGATTTAAATTTCTGAATGTTAACAATAATGACAACTTGTGACATGCCTAAATTTAATTTCCATTGAGATAGAGTGGGCTCTGGATTATGAGATGGAATGCAATTAAAAGCCATCTGATCTGGCCATGGTTGGTTGTCACAGAATCCTTGATATATGTTCTACTTTGACTTGGAGTGTGCAGCTATGATATTGTAAGTGATGAGTTTTTTTCCCGAATCTGCTGCAGGAGGTCAGACAGAGGTAGAAATTTTAGTGGCAAGTGAAATAGGTGGTAATTATTACACTCTTTATTTGCAAAAATGAGACTGAAACAATGCTAATTGAGTATGTTCTGTACTTGTAGGAAGGCTATGAACGAAGTGTTCTTCCCTTATTTTTATGAAGGTAAGGTCCTGTTATTAGATTCCTGCTACTCTGCATTGCTTGACTGCTCTCTTTTATCAGTTCATGGCCTTAGGGTCCATCATTTTCTTTCAACACTTGATGCTTATTTACTTTTCTTGGGCGGCTTCTTTTCGATAGTCATCTGATATAAAAATTCAAGCATGTGTCACTTTAGTATCTTTCAGTTTCAGCAAACATATAGAATTATCTTGACATATGTTGGCATTGAGAAGATAATATAGATTGTCACTACTAAGTTCAATGTTCAGGCTCCATCCTATTTAAATTCATGTTCGGATTAAAGTTAACACACCAAGAACTGTATGCTTGATGAATGATGTTCAGTGCATTTACTTGGTTTCCCCGGTATAGTTATGCAGGTTAAGTTATGTTGGCTCTTGCATTCACTTGTCTAGACTGATGGTTAATTGTGAACTATGTATATTTTGTAGTTTCTGCTCACCAAGATCAAACTAAGCACAATCGTATTTTCTCAAATTGTACACATGCTACTGCTATGGGTGTCATGCTCTGTCTAGTAATTATGTTGAATTCCCGTAATTCCTTTTGCATGATTCCACCAAACAAATTGTGTGTTCAAAACATACTCGAACTTCATTTACTAAAACTTGAGTTATGTTGGCTCTTGCGTTCACTTGTCCGGACTGATGGTTAATTGTGAACTATGTATATTTTGTAGTTTCTTGCATTTACAGATCATGTAATTACAGCTTAATGCAAGCATTGGAATTGGTTATAGATTTCCTTTGATTTAAATTTCTGAATGTTAACAATAATGATAACTTGTGACATGCCTAAATTTAATTTCCATTGAGATAGAGTGGGCTCTGGATTATGAGATGGAATGCAATTAAAAGCCATCTGATCTGGCCATGGTAGGTTGTCACAGAATCCTTGATATATGTTCTACTTTGACTTGGAGTGTGCAGCTATGATATTGTAAGTGATGAGTTTTTTTCCCGAATCAGCTGCAGGAGGTCAGACAGAGGTAGAAATTTTAGTGGCAAATGAAATAGGTGGTAATTATTACACTCTTTATTTGCAAAAAATGACACTGAAACAATGCTAATTGAGTACGTTCTGTACTTGTAGGAAGGCTATGAAGGAAGTGTTCTTCCCTTATTTTTATGAAGGTAAGGTCTTGTTATTAGATTCCTGCTACTCTGCATTGCTTGACTGCTCTCTTTTATCAGTTCATGGCCTTAGGGTCCATCATTTTCTTTCAACACTTGATGCTTATTTACTTTTATTGGGCGGCTTCTTTTCGATAGTCATCTGATTTAAAAATTCGAGCATGTGTCACTTTAGTATATTTCAGTTTCAGCAAACATATAGAATTGTCTTGACATATGTTGGCATTGAGAAGATAATATAGATTGTCACTACTAAGTTCAATGTTCAGGCTCCATCCTATTTAAATTTATGTTCGGATTAAAGTCAACACACCAAGAATTGTATGCTTGATGAATGATGTTCAGTGCATTTACTTGGTTTCCCCGGTATAGTTATGCAGGTTAAGTTATGTTGGCTCTTGCATTTACTTGTCTAGACTGATGGTTAATTATGAACTATGTATATTTTGTAGTTTCTGCTCACCAAGATCAAACTAAGCACAATCGTATTTTCTCGAATTGTACACATGCTACTGCTATGGGTGTCATGCTCTCTGTAGTAATTATGTTGACTTCCCGTAAATCCTTTTGCATGATTCCACCAAACAACTTGTATGTTCAAAACATACTCGAACTTCATTTACTAAAAGTTGAGTTATGTTGGCTCTTGCATTCACTTGTCCAGACTGATGGTTAATTGTGAACTGTGTATATTTTGTAGTTTCTTGCATTTACAGATCATGTAATTACAGCTTAATGCAAGCATTGGAATTGGTTATAGATTTCCTTTGATTTAAATTTCTGAATGTTAACAATAATGATTAGTTGTGACATGCCTAAATTTAATTTCCATTGAGATAGAGTGGGCTCTGGATTATGAGATGGAAGGCAATTAAAAGCCATCTGATCTGGCCATGGTAGGTTGTCACAGAATCCTTGTTATATGTTCTACTTTGACTTGGAGTGTGCAGCCATGATATTGTAAGTGATGAGTTTTTTTTTTCCGAATCAGCTGCAGGAGGTCAGACAGAGGTAGAAATTTTAGTGGCAAATGAAATAGGTGGTAATTATTACACTCTTTATTTGCAAAAAATGACTCTGAAACAATGCTAATTGAGTACGTTCTGTACTTGTAGGAAGGCTATGAAGGAAGTGTTCTTCCCTTATTTTTATGAAGGTAAGGTCTTGTTATTAGATTCCTGCTACTCTACATTGGTTGACTGCTCTCTTTTATCAGTTCATGGCCTTAGGGTCCATCATTTTCTTTCAACACTTGATGCTTATTTACTTTTATTGGGCGGCTTCTTTTCGATAGTCATTTGATTTAAAAATTCGAGCATGGGTCACTTTAGTATCTTTCAGTTTCAGCAAACATAAAGAATTATCTTGACATATGTTGGCATTGAGAAGATAATATAGATTGTCACTACTAAGTTCAATGTTCAGGCTCCATCCTATTTAAATTCATGTTCAGATTAAAGTCAACACACCAAGAACTGTATGCTTGATGAATGATGTTTAGTGCATTTACTTGGTTTCCCCGGTATAGTTATGCAGGTTAAGTTATGTTGGATCTTGCATTTACTTGTCTAGATTGATGGTTAATTGTGAACTATGTATATTTTGTAGTTTCTGCTCGCCAAGATCAAACTAAGCACAATCGTATTTTCTCAAATTGTACACATGCTACTGCTATGGGTGTCATGCTCTGTGTAGTAATTATGTTGAATTCCCGTAATTCCTTTTGCATGATTGCACCAAACAACTTGTATGTTCAAAACATACTCAAACTTCATTTACGAAAACTTGAGTTATGTTGGCTCTTGCATTCACTTGTCCAGACTGATGGTTAATTGTGAACTATGTATATTTTGTAGTTTCTTGCATTTACAGATCATGTAATTACAGCTTAATGCAAGCATTGGAATTGGTTATAGATTTCCTTTGATTTAAATTTCTGAATGTTAACAATAATGACAACTTGTGACATGCCTAAATTAATTTCCATTGAGATCGAGTGGGCTCTGGATTATGACATGGAATGCAATTAAAAGCCATCTGATCTGGCCATGGTTGGTTGTCACAGAATCCTTGATATATGTTCTACTTTGACTTGGATTGTGCAGCCATGATATTGTAAGTGATGAGTTTTTTTCGCGAATCAGCTGCAGGAGGTGAGACAGAGGTAGAAATTTTAGTGGCAAATGAAATAGGTGGTAATTATTACACTCTTTATTTGCAAAAAATGAGACTGAAACAATGCTAATTGAGTATGTTCTGTACTTGTAGGAAGGCTATGAAGGAAGTGTTCTTCCCTTATTTTTATGAAGGTAAGGTCTTGTTATTAGATTCCTGCTACTCTACATTGCTTGACTGCTCTCTTTTATCAGTTCATGGCCTTAGGGTCCATCATTTTCTTTCAACACTTGATACTTATTTACTTTTCCTGGGCAGCTTCTTTTCGGTAGTCATCTGATTTAAAAATTCGAGCATGTGTCACTTTAGTATCTTTCAGTTTCAGCAAACATATAGAATTATCTTGACATATGTTGGCATTGAGAAGATAATATAGATTGTCACTACTAAGTTCAATGTTCAGGCTCCATCCTATTTTAATTTATGTTCGGATTAAAGTCAACACACCAAGAATTGTATGCTTGATGAATGATGTTCAGTGCATTTACTTGGTTTCCCCGGTATAGTTATGCAGGTTAAGTTATGTTGGCTCTTGCATTTACTTGTCTAGACTGATGGTTAATTGTGAACTATGTATATTTTGTAGTTTCTGCTCACCAAGATCAAACTAAGCACAATCGTATTTTCTCAAATTGTACACATGCTACTGCTATGGGTGTCATGCTCTGTGTAGTAATTATGTTGAATTCCCGTAATTCCTTTTGCATGATTCCACCAAACAACTTGTATGTTCAAAACATACTCGAACTTCATTTACTAAAACTTGAGTTATGTTGGCTCTTGCATTCACTTGTCCAGACTGATGGTTAATTGTGAACTATGTATATTTTGTAGTTTCTTGCATTTACAGATCATGTAATTACAGCTTAATGCAAGCATTGGAATTGGTTATAGATTTCCTTTGATTTAAATTTCTGAATGTTAACAATAATGATAACTTGTGACATGCCTAAATTTAATTTCCATTGAGATAGAGTGGGCTCTGGATTATGAGATGGAATGCAATTAAAAGCCATCTGATCTGGCCATGGTAGGTTGTCACACAATCCTTGATATATGTTCTACTTTGACTTGGAGTGTGCAGCCATGATATTGTAAGTGATGAGTTTTTTTCCCGAATCAGCTGCAGGAGGTCAGACAGAGGTAGAAATTTTAGTGGCAAATGAAATAGGTGGTAATTATTACACTCTTTATTTGCAAAAAATGACACTGAAACAATGCTAATTGAGTATGTTCTGTACTTGTAGGAAGGCTATGAAGGAAGTGTTCTTCCCTTATTTTTATGAAGGTAAGGTCTTGTTATTAGATTCCTGCTACTCTGCATTGCTTGACTGCTCTCTTTTATCAGTTCATGGCCTTAGGGTCCATCATTTTCTTTCAACACTTGATGCTTATTTACTTTTATTGGGCGGCTTCTTTTCGATAGTCATCTGATTTAAAAATTCGAGCATGTGTCACTTTAGTATCTTTCAGTTTCAGCAAACATATAGAATTATCTTGACATATGTTGGCATTGAGAAGATAATATAGATTGTCACTACTAAGTTCAATGTTCAGGCTCCATCCTATTTAAATTCATGTTCGGATTAAAGTCAACACACCAAGAACTGTATGCTTGATGAATGATGTTTAGTGCATTTACTTGGTTTCCCCGGTATAGTTATGCAGGTTAAGTTATGTTGGATCTTGCATTTACTTGCCTAGACTGATGGTTAATTGTGAACTATGTATATTTTGTAGTTTCTGCTCGCCAAGATCAAACTAAGCACAATCGTATTTTCTCAAATTGTACACATGCTACTGCTATGGGTGTCATGCTCGGTGTAGTAATTATGTTGAATTCCCGTAATTCCTTTTGCATGATTCCACCAAACAACTTGTATGTTCAAAACATACTCAAACTTCATTTACTAAAACTTGAGTTATGTTGGCTCTTGCATTCACTTGTCCAGACTGATGGTTAATTGTGAACTATGTATATTTTGTAGTTTCTTGCATTTACAGATCATGTAATTACAGCTTAATGCAAGCATTGGAATTGGTTATAGATTTCCTTTGATTTAAATTTCTGAATGTTAACAATAATGATAACTTGTGACATGCCTAAATTTAATTTCCATTGAGATAGAGTGGGCTCTTGATTATGAGATGGAATGCAATTAAAAGCCATCTGATCTGGCCATGGTAGGTTGTCACACAATCCTTGATATATGTTCTACTTTGACTTGGAGTGTGCAGCCATGATATTGTAAGTGATGAGTTTTTTTCCCGAATCAGCTGCAGGAGGTCAGACAGAGGTAGAAATTTTAGTGGCAAATGAAATAGGTGGTAATTATTACACTCTTTATTTGCAAAAAATGACACTGAAACAATGCTAATTGAGTATGTTCTGTACTTGTAGGAAGGCTATGAAGGAAGTGTTCTTCCCTTATTTTTATGAAGGTAAGGTCTTGTTATTAGATTCCTGCTACTCTGCATTGCTTGACTGCTCTCTTTTATCAGTTCATGGCCTTAGGGTCCATCATTTTCTTTCAACACTCGATGCTTATTTACTTTTATTGGGCGGCTTCTTTTCGATAGTCATTTGATTTAAAAATTCGAGCATGGGTCACTTTAGTATCTTTCAGTTTCAGCAAACATAAAGAATCATCTTGACATATGTTGGCATTGAGAAGATAATATAGATTGTCACTACTAAGTTCAATGTTCAGGCTCCATCCTATTTAAATTCATGTTCGGATTAAAGTCAACACACCAAGAACTGTATGCTTGATGAATGATGATTAGTGCATTTACTTGGTTTCCCCGGTATAGTTATGCAGGTTAAGTTATGTTGGATCTTGCATTTACTTGTCTAGACTGATGGTTAATTGTGAACTATGTATATTTTGTAGTTTCTGCTCGCCAAGATCAAACTAAGCACAATCGTATTTTCTCAAATTGTACACATGCTACTGCTATGGGTGTCATGCTCGGTGTAGTAATTATGTTGAATTCCCGTAATTCCTTTTGCATGATTCCACCAAACAACTTGTATGTTCAAAACATACTCAAACTTCATTTACTAAAACTTGAGTTATGTTGGCTCTTGCATTCACTTGTCCAGACTGATGGTTAATTGTGAACTATGTATATTTTGTAGTTTCTTGCATTTACAGATCATGTAATTACAGCTTAATGCAAGCATTGGAATTGGTTATAGATTTCCTTTGATTTAAATTTCTGAATGTTAACAATAATGATAACTTGTGACATGCCTAAATTAATTTCCATTGAGATAGAGTGGGCTCTGGATTATGACATGGAATGCAATTAAAAGCCATCTGATCTGGCCATGGTTGGTTGTCACAGAATCCTTGATATATGTTCTACTTTGACTTGGATTGTGTAGCCATGATATTGTAAGTGATGAGTTTTTTTCCCGAATCAGCTGCAGGAGGTCAGACAGAGGTAGAAATTTTAGTGGCAAATGAAATAGGTGGTAATTATTACACTCTTTATTTGCAAAAAATGAGACTGAAACAATGCTAATTGAGTATGTTCTGTACTTGTAGGAAGGCTATGAAGGAAGTGTTCTTCCCTTATTTTTATGAAGGTAAGGTCTTGTTATTAGATTCCTGCTACTCTACATTGCTTGACTGCTCTCTTTTATCAGTTCATGGCCTTAGGGTCCATCATTTTCTTTCAACACTTGATGCTTATTTACTTTTCTTGGGCGGCTTCTTTTCGATAGTCATCTGATTTAAAAATTCGAGCATGTGTCACTTTAGTATCTTTCAGTTTCAGCAAACATATAGAATTATCTTGACATATGTTGGCATTGAGAAGATAATATAGATTGTCACTACTAAGTTCAATGTTCAGGCTCCATCCTATTTAAATTCATGTTCGGATTAAAGTAAACACACCAAGAACTGTATGCTTGATGAATGATGTTCAGTGCATTTACTTGGTTTCCCCGGTATAGTTATGCAAGTTAAGTTATGTTGGATCTTGCATTTACTTGTCTAGACTGATGGTTAATTGTGAACTACGTATATTTTGTAGTTTCTGCTCACAAAGATCAAACTAAGCACAATCGTATTTTCTCAAATTGTACACATGCTACTGCTATGGGTGTCATGCTCTGTGTAGTAATTATGTTGAATTCCCGTAATTCCTTTTGCATGATTCCACCAAACAACATGTATGTTCAAAACACATTCAAACTTCATTTACTAAAACTTGAGTTACGTTGGCTCTTGCATTCACTTGTCCAGACTGATGGTTAATTGTGAACTATGTATATTTTGTAGTTTCTTGCATTTACAGATCATGTAATTACAGCTTAATGCAAGCATTGGAATTGGTTATAGATTTCCTTTGATTTAAATTTCTCAATGTTAACAATAATGACAACTTGTGACATGCCTAAATTTAATTTCCATTGAGATAGAGTGGGTTCTGGATTATGAGACGGAATGCAATTAAAAGCCATCTGATCTGGCCATGGTTGGTTCTCACAGAATCCTTGATATATGTTCTACTTTGACTTGGAGTGTGCAGCTATGATATTGTAAGTGATGAGTTTTTTTACCGAATCTGCTGCAGGAGGTCAGACAGAGGTAGAAATTTTAGTGGCAAATGAAATAGGTGGTAATTATTACACTCTTTATTTGCAAAAAATGAGACTGAAACAATGCTAATTGAGTATGTTCTGTACTTGTAGGAAGGCTATGAAGGAAGTGTTCTTCCCTTATTTTTATGAAGGTAAGGTCTTGTTATTAGATTCCTGCTACTCTACATTGCTTGACTGCTCTCTTTTATCAGTTCATGGCCTTAGGGTCCATCATTTTCTTTCAACACTTGATGCTTATTTACTTTTCTTGGGCGGCTTCTTTTCGATAGTCATCTGATTTAAAAATTCGAGCATGTGTCACTTTAGTATCTTTCAGTTTCAGCAAACATATAGAATTATCTTGACATATGTTGGCATTGAGAAGATAATATAGATTGTCACTACTAAGTTCAATGTTCAGGCTCCATCCTATTTAAATTCATGTTCGGATTAAAGTAAACACACCAAGAACTGTATGCTTGATGAATGATGTTCAGTGCATTTACTTGGTTTCCCCGGTATAGTTATGCAAGTTAAGTTATGTTGGATCTTGCATTTACTTGTCTAGACTGATGGTTAATTGTGAACTACGTATATTTTGTAGTTTCTGCTCACAAAGATCAAACTAAGCACAATCGTATTTTCTCAAATTGTACACATGCTACTTCTATGGGTGTCATGCTCTGTGTAGTAATTATGTTGAATTCCCGTAATTCCTTTTGCATGATTCCACCAAACAACATGTATGTTCAAAACACATTCAAACTTCATTTACTAAAACTTGAGTTACGTTGGCTCTTGCATTCACTTGTCCAGACTGATGGTTAATTGTGAACTATGTATATTTTGTAGTTTCTTGCATTTACAGATCATGTAATTACAGCTTAATGCAAGCATTGGAATTGGTTATAGATTTCCTTTGATTTAAATTTCTCAATGTTAACAATAATGACAACTTGTGACATGCCTAAATTTAATTTCCATTGAGATAGAGTGGGTTCTGGATTATGAGACGGAATGCAATTAAAAGCCATCTGATCTGGCCATGGTTGGTTCTCACAGAATCCTTGATATATGTTCTACTTTGACTTGGAGTGTGCAGCTATGATATTGTAAGTGATGAGTTTTTTACCGAATCTGCTGCAGGAGGTCAGACAGAGGTAGAAATTTTAGTGGCAAATGAAATAGGTGGTAATTATTACACTCTTTATTTGCAAAAAATGAGACTGAAACAATGCTAATTGAGTATGTTCTGTACTTGTAGGAAGGCTATGAAGGAAGTGTTCTTCCCTTATTTTTATGAAGGTAAGGTCTTGTTATTAGATTCCTGCTACTCTACATTGCTTGACTGCTCTCTTTTATCAGTTCATGGCCTTAGGGTCCATCATTTTCTTTCAACACTTGATGCTTATTTACTTTTCTTGGGCGGCTTCTTTTTGATAGTCATCTGATTTAAAAATTCGAGCATGTGTCACTTTAGTATCTTTCAGTTTCAGCAAACATATAGAATTATCTTGACATATGTTGGCATTGAGAAGATAATATAGATTGTCACTACTAAGTTCAATGTTCAGGCTCCATCCTATTTAAATTCATGTTCGGATTAAAGTCAACACACCAAGAACTGTATGCTTGATGAATGATGTTCAGTGCATTTACTTGGTTTCCCCGGTATAGTTATGCAAGTTAAGTTATGTTGGATCTTGCATTTACTTGTCTAGACTGATGGTTAATTGTGAACTACGTATATTTTGTAGTTTCTGCTCACAAAGATCAAACTAAGCACAATCGTATTTTCTCAAATTGTACACATGCTACTGCTATGGGTGTCATGCTCTGTGTAGTAATTATGTTGAATTCCCGTAATTCCTTTTGCATGATTCCACCAAACAACATGTATGTTCAAAACATATTCAAACTTCATTTACTAAAACTTGAGTTACGTTGGCTCTTGCATTCACTTGTCCAGACTGATGGTTAATTGTGAACGATGTATATTTTGTAGTTTCTTGCATTTACAGATCATGTAATTACAGCTTAATGCAAGCATTGGAATTGGTTATAGATTTCCTTTTATTTAAATTTCTCAATGTTAACAATAATGACAACTTGTGACATGCCTAAATTTAATTTCCATTGAGATAGAGTGGGTTCTGGATTATGAGACGGAATGCAATTAAAAGCCATCTGATCTGGCCATGGTTGGTTCTCACAGAATCCTTGATATATGTTCTACTTTGACTTGGAGTGTGCAGCTATGATATTGTAAGTGATGAGTTTTTTTACCGAATCAGCTGCAGGAGGTCAGACAGAGGTAGAAATTTTAGTGGCAAATGAAATAGGTGGTAATTATTACACTCTTTATTTGCAAAAAATGAGACTGAAACAATGCTAATTGAGTATGTTCTGTACTTGTAGGAAGGCTATGAAGGAAGTGTTCTTCCCCTATTTTTATGAAGGTAAGGTCTTGTTATTAGATTCCTGCTACTCTACATTGCTTGACTGCTCTCTTTTATCAGTTCATGGCCTTAGGGTCCATCATTTTCTTTCAACACTTGATGCTTATTTACTTTTCTTGGGCGGCTTCTTTTTGATAGTCATCTGATTTAAAAATTCGAGCATGTGTCACTTTAGTATCTTTCAGTTTCAGCAAACATATAGAATTATCTTGACATATGTTGGCATTGAGAAGATAATATAGATTGTCACTACTAAATTCAATGTTCAGGCTCCACCCTATTTAAATTCATGTTCGGATTAAAGTCAACACACCAAGAACTGTATGCTTGATGAATGATGTTCAGTGCATTTACTTGGTTTCCCCGGTATAGTTATGCAGGTTAAGTTATGTTGGCTCTTGCATTTACTTGTCTAGACTGATGGTTAATTGTGAACTATGTATATTTTGTAGTTTCTGCTCACCAAGATCAAACTAAGCACAATCGTATTTTCTCAAATTGTACACATGCTACTGCGATGGGTGTCATGCTCTGTGTAGTAATTATGTTGAATTCCCGTAATTCCTTTTGCATGATTCCACCAAACAACTTGTATGTTCAAAACATATTCAAACTTCATTTACTAAAAGTTGAGTTATGTTGGCTCTTGCATTTACTTGTCCAGACTGATGGTTAATTGTGAACTATGTATATTTTGTAGTTTCTTGCATTTACAGATCATGTAATTACAGCTTAATGCAAGCATTGGAATTGGTTATAGATTTCCTTTGATTTAAGTTTCTGAATGTTAACAATAATGACAACTTGTGACATGCCTAAATTTAATTTCCATTGAGATAGAGTGGGCTCTGGATTATGAGATGGAACGCAATTAAAAGCCATCTGATCTGGCCATGGTTGGTTTTCACAGAATCCTTGATATATGTTCTACTTTGACTTGGAGTGTGCAGCTATGATATTATAAGTGATGAGTTTTTTTCCCGAATCTGCTGCAGGAGGTCAACAGAGGTAGAAATTTTAGTGGCAAATGAAATAGGTGGTAATTATTACACTCTTTATTTGCAAAAAATGAGATTGAAACAATGCTAATTGAGTATGTTCTGTACTTGTAGGAAGGCTATGAAGGAAGTGTTCTTCCCTTATTTTTATGAAGGCAAGGTCCTGTTATTAGATTCCTGCTACTCTGCATTGCTTGACTGCTCTCTTTTATCAGTTCATGGCCTTAGGGTCCATCATTTTCTTTCAACACTTGATGCTTATTTACTTTTCTTGGGCGGCTTCTTTTCGATAGTCATCTGATTTAAAAATTCGAGCATGTGTCACTTTAGTATCTTTCAGTTTCAGCAAACATATAGAATTATCTTGACATATGTTGGCATTGAGAAGATAATATAGCTTGTCACTACTAAGTTCAATGTTCAGGCTCCATCCTATTTAAATTCATGTTCGGATTAAAGTCAACACACCAAGAACTGTATGCTTGATGAATGATGTTCAGTGCATTTACTTGGTTTCCCCGGTATAGTTATGCAGGTTAAGTTATGTTGGCTCTTGCATTTACTTGTCTAGACCGATGGTTAATTGTGAACTATGTATATTTTGTACTTTCTGCTCACCAAGATCAAACTAAGCACAATCGTATTTTCTCAAATTATACACATGCTACTGCTATGGGTGTCAGGCTCTGTGTAGTAATTATGTTGAATTCCCGTAATTCCTTTTGCATGATTCCACCAAACAACTTGTATGTTCAAAACATACGCAAACTTCATTTACTAAAACTTGAGTTATGTTGGCTCTTGCATTCACTTGTCCAGACTGATGGTTAATTGTGAACTATATATATTTTGTAGTTTCTGCTCACCAAGATCAAACTAAGCACAATCGTATTTTCTCAAATTGTACACATGCTACTGCTATGGGTGTCATGCTCTGTGTAGTAATTATGTTGAATTCCCGTAATTCCTTTTGCATGATTCCACCAAACAACTTGTATGTTCAAAACATATTCAAACTTCATTTACTAAAACATGAGTTATGTTGGCTCTTGCATTTACTTGTCCACACTGATGGTTAATTGTGAACTATGTATATTTTGTAGTTTCTTGCATTTACAGATCATGTAATTACAGCTTAATGCAAGCATTGGAATTGGTTATAGATTTCCTTTGATTTAAATTTCTGAAAGTTAACAATAATGAGAACTTGTGACATGCCTAAATTTAATTTCCATTGAGATAGAGTGGGCTCTGGATTATGAGATGGAATGCAATTAAAAGCCATCTGATCTAGCCATGGTTGGTTGTCACAGAATCCTTGATATATGTTCTACTTTGACTTGGAGTGTGCATCTATGATATTGTAAGTGATGAGTTTTTTTCCCGAATCTGCTGCAGAAGGTCAGACAGAGGTAGAAATTTTAGTGGCAAATGAAATAGGTGGTAATTATTACACTCTTTATTTGCAAAATATGAGATTGAAACAATGCTAATTGAGTATATTCTGTACTTGTAGGAAGGCTATGAAGGAAGTGTTCTTCCCTTATTTTTATGAAGGTAAGGTCTTGTTATTAGATTCCTGCTACTCTACATTGCTTGACTGCTCTCTTTTATCAGTTCATGGCCTTAGGGTCCATCATTTTCTTTCAACACTTGATGCTTATTTACTTTTCTTGGGCGGCTTCTTTTCGATAGTCATCTGATTTAAAAATTCGAGCATGTGTCACTTTAGTATCTTTAAGTTTCAGCAAACATATAGAATTATCTTGACATATGTTGGCATTGAGAAGATAATATAGATTGTCACTACTAAGTTCAATGTTCAGGCTCCATCCTATTTAAATTCATGTTCGGATTAAAGTCAACACACCAAGAACTGTATGCTTGATGAATGATGTTCAGTGCATTTACTTGGTTTCCCCGGTATAGTTATGCAGGTTAAGTTATGTTGGCTCTTGCATTTACTTGTCTAGACCGATGGTTAATTGTGAACTATGTATATTTTGTAGTTTCTGCTCACCAAGATCAAACTAAGCACAATCGTATTTTCTCAAATTATACACATGCTACTGCTATGGGTGTCATGCTCTGTGTTGTAATTATGTTGAATTCCCGTAATTCCTTTTGCATGATTCCACCAAACAACTTGTATGTTCAAAACATACTCAAACTTCATGTACTAAAACTTGAGTTATGTTGGCTCTTGCATTCACTTGTCCAGACTGATTGTTAATTGTGAACTATATATATTTTATAGTTTCTGCTCACCAAGATCAAACTAAGCACAATCGTATTTTCTCAAATTGTACACATGCTACTGCTATGGGTGTCATGCTCTGTGTAGTAATTATGTTGAATTCCCGTAATTCCTTTTGCATGATTCCACCAAACAACTTGTATGTTCAAAACATATTCAAACTTCATTTACTAAAACATGAGTTATGTTGGCTCTTGCATTTACTTGTCCAGACTGATGATTAATTGTGAACTATGTATATTTTGTAGTTTCTTGCATTTACAGATCATGTAATTACAGCTTAATGCAAGCATTGGAATTGGTTATAGATTTCCTTTGATTTAAATTTCTGAAAGTTAACAATAATGACAACTTGTGACATGCCTAAATTTAATTTCCATTGAGATAGAGTGGGCTCTGGATTATGAGATGGAATGCAATTAAAAGCCATCTGATCTGGCCATGGTTGGTTGTCACAGAATCCTTGATATATGTTCTACTTTGACTTGGAGTGTGCATCTATGATATTGTAAGTGATGAGTTTTTTTCCCGAATCTGCTGCAGAAGGTCAGACAGAGGTAGAAATTTTAGTGGCAAATGAAATAGGTGGTAATTATTACACTCTTTATTTGCAAAAAATGAGATTGAAACAATGCTAATTGAGTATATTCTGTACTTGTAGGAAGGCTATGAAGGAAGTGTTCTTCCCTTATTTTTATGAAGGTAAGGTCTTGTTATTAGATTCCTGCTACTCTACATTGCTTGACTGCTCTCTTTTATCAGTTCATGGCCTTAGGGTCCATCATTTTCTTTCAACACTTGATGCTTATTTACTTTTCTTGGGCGGCTTCTTTTCGATAGTCATCTGATTTAAAAATTCGAGCATGTGTCACTTTAGTATCTTTCAGTTTCAGCAAACATATAGAATTATCTTGACATACGTTGGCATTGAGAAGATAATATAGATTGTCACTACTAAGTTCAATGTTCAGGCTCCATCCTATTTAAATTCATGTTCGGATTAAAGTCAACACACCAAGAACTGTATGCTTGATGAATGATGTTCAGTGCATTTACTTGGTTTCCGCGGTATAGTTATGCAGGTTAAGTTATGTTGGCTCTTGCATTTACTTGTCTAGACTGATGGTTAATTGTGAACTATGTATATTTTGTAGTTTCTGCTCACCAAGATCAAACTAAGCACAATCGTATTTTCTCAAATTGTACACATGCTACTGCTATGGGTGTCATGCTCTGTGTAGTAATTATGTTGAATTCCCGTAATTCCTTTTGCATGATTCCACCAAACAACTTGTATGTTCAAAACATACTCAAACTTCATTTACTAAAACTTGAGTTATGTTGGCTCTTGCATTCACTTGTCCAGACTGATGGTTAATTGTGAACTATGTATATTTTGTAGTTTCTTGCATTTACAAATCATGTAATTACAGCTTAATGCAAGCATTGGAATTGGTTATAAATTTCCTTTGATTTAAATTTTTGAATGTTAACAATAATGACAACTTGTGACATGCCTAAATTTAATTTCCATTGAGATAGAGTGGGCTCTGGATTATGAGATGGAATGCAATTAAAAGCCATCTGATCTGGCCATGGTTGGTTGTCACAGAATCCTTGATATATGTTCCACTTTGACTTGGAGTGTGCAGCTATGATATTGTAAGTGATGAGTTTTTTCCTGAATCTGCTGCAGGAGGTCAGACAGAGGTAGAAATTTTAGTGGCAAATGAAATAGGTGGTAATTATTACACTCTTTATTTGCAAAAAATGAGACTGAAACAATGCTAATTGAGTATGTTCTGTACTTGTAGGAAGGCTATGAAGGAAGTGTTCTTCCCTTATTTTTATGAAGGTAAGGTCTTGTTATTAGATTCCTGCTACTCTACATTGCTTGACTGCTCTCTTTTATCAGTTCATGGCCTTAGGGTCCATCATTTTCTTTCAATACTTGATCCTTATTTACTTTTCTTGGGTGGCTTCTTTTCGATAGTCATCTGATTTAAATATTCGAGCATGTGCCACTTTAGTATCTTTCAGTTTCAGAAAACATATAGAATTATCTTGACATATGTTGGCATTGAGAAGATAATATAGATTGTCACTACTAAGTTCAATGTTCAGGCTCCATCCTATTTAAATTCATGTTCGGATTAAAGTCAACACACAAATAACTGTATGGTTGATGAATGATGTTCAGTGCATTTACTTGGTTTCCCCGGTATAGTTATGCAGGTTAAGTTATGTTGGCTCTTACATTTACTTGTCTAGACTGATGGTTAATTGTGAACTATGTATATTTTGTAGTTTCTGCTCACCAAGATCAAACTAAGCATAATCGTATTTTCTCAAATTGTACACATGCTACTACTATGGGTGTCATGCTCTGTGTAGTAATTATGTTGAATTCCCGTA
Source organism: Triticum aestivum (assembly GCF_018294505.1). Taxonomy (NCBI): domain Eukaryota; kingdom Viridiplantae; phylum Streptophyta; class Magnoliopsida; order Poales; family Poaceae; genus Triticum; species Triticum aestivum. The sequence continues at coordinate 117,158,984 of NC_057797.1, read as the reverse complement.
ATTCCTTTTGCATGATTCCACCAAACAACTTGTATGTTCAAAACATACTCAAACTTCATTTACTAAAACTTGAGTTATGTTGGCTCTTGCATTCACTTGTGCAGACTGATGGTTAATTGTGAACTATGTATATTTTGTAGTTTCTACTCACCAAGATCAAACTAAGCAAAATCATATTTTCTCAAATTGTACACATGCTACTGCTATGGGTGTCATGCTCTGTGTAGTAATTATGTTGAATTCCCGTAATTCCTTTTGCATGATTCCACCAAACAATTTGTATTTTCAAAACATACTCAAACTTCTTTTACTAAAAAAATCAAATATTTCAAATAATATATTAAATATGTCACAATATTTCAGTGGCAATGTAGGTGTCATTTAATTCACTAATTCGTCCACCGATGCTGATAGGCACAATTGTTATTGGTGGGCTTAGTCTGATGAATGCCTTTCTGAAGTGGTTAAATGGCTATAGCCTGCAAGTTCTCCCCTCACTATCTATATTCAGGGTGGAACTTAATTCTTCACAATAGATTGCTGGGTGAGCAAGCTAGAAGGGAATGTGGGAGAGAAAAATGAGGCCCCATATACTTTAATCTTTGGGAGAAACAAAGCCTATCAAGTGCATGGTGGTTATCAGAGAGGTGAAGGCGGGAAGGGAAGAGATGGACAGTGTTGTGAAGCTATGCTAGCGACATTGTACATTTTTACTACATAATTTGGGAATAAGTTCAAAATCATGTTGATGGTTTCTTTTATTGCTATTAAGCATATTTTCACAAAGATATACTGATATCATACTTGAGCCATATGTAGTGGGACTACCTCGATCTAGACAACGTGTCCTTTGAGCACATCATGTTCATGACCCTTATAGTCAACAAGAAAGGCACCCCCTGCTCGATTTTTAGCAATTCTTAGTTGTAGTTTACTTGCTTATGATATTTCTAGGGTTTTTGACATGGTATAGGATTTTGTGCATTTTTATAAAACACTAATGTGGTGGCACAGAGATGTTTCTGTGGCCGAAAGGACATGTTCAATGGCTTCCTATGGCGTGTTCTCATGCTAAAAGAAGAGGTGTGTGTTCAATTTGATGCACTTCCATTTGCTCGCGGGGTTCTTAGCCTACTGTATGAATGTATTTTTGTAAAACCGAGCTCCCTATGCAATGTCCTCAAGATCGAAACTACAACCAAGGGCCTCACTATTTTTAGTGTAATTTTACCACAAATTCTCCTTTGTAGACTAATCTGAATTCCAAATTTTCATCAATATGTATTGTTAATGGAAACTTATATTTTTTTAATTAAATATACATATAAGATCTCTTGAACAAGATGCACACATTCAAAATCCTTTATGAAGCTCATAGGTATAGAAAGTATGTAGCCATACTTATTCCTGAATGTGCATGTCTCAGAGCTTGAAAAAAAGGAGGTACTAAAGTTAGGTTATGCTCATCGTTCCAACATGCTTAGTGATAACCACCTAGCAAGCTGATCAAACATGAAAAAATTGAAGTGCTACTACTAATCATACTACTCTGAATGTGAAAATCTATTTAATTGGCTCTTCTCTAATTGTACACTTGCATAAATCTCAGATCTTGCAAATTACAGTAGAACCATAAAAGTCATGCTTTGACTCCTATAGGGCCTTTTGCACTTTAATATGACTAATAATTTGCCTTAATATCACAGATTGTATTACTACCTTTCTAAGTGAATGACATTCAAGAAGGTCATTAAATAAAACCAAGAAATCCTTCCGGTATTGGAGTGTAGGAAAGTTGAGACTATAAAACCAAAAGGTTATATTTACGTTTATTAGAGAAGGTTCTTTACTTTTTATAGGAAAACACAAAATGTTGCGATGTAGAGTCTAGGTGGTGGGCCTCCTTGATCCACTTGGTGGATGAGGGCGACTCCGGTCCTGGCACCCATAGTGCCGGTGATCCAAAAATCGTAGGGCCTGGATATAGCTCTAGCAGACGTATGCGGCTTGCGCATCGAGCTTGGTCGTCTCGAGCATGGAGATAGGCGAGTTGGAGACCAAGAGCTGGTACAGAGATAGGCGAGTTGTAGACAAGAGCTGGTGGGCAGCAAGAAACACATGCACACCAAAGAACAAATCTGAGTCACATGCCTACTTCTACTGGTTTCTACAAAGAGCGGCTAGCTTAGATCTTAGACCAGTCGGTCACTGTCGAGGTCGCCAAGGTGATCTTACAGCACCACCGTGGGGATTTCTCATGATTTTATGTAGGCAAGCCGCAAGCGGTGGTGGTGATTGGCTGGGTGGTGTCGCTGCCTTGGGAAGAGACGAAGTGATGGTAAAAGTAAGCAGGATCCGATGATTCTTCCGTGGGGATAGCCAAAGTCAATATGTCGACTACAGACTCGTCGCAGACTTGCAGTGAACCTCGATGCAGCGAGCCTAATTTGTGGATCGATGGCGGGTCTTGACTTTATTAGGCTGGGATTGGATCGTTGGAGGATGGTGTGCTTGGTTGGGTTCCCATGGAAGAATGTGGCCTCCTCGTGGATCTGGTCATGCCCATCCTAGAGAACATTGTGTCCCTATCTCCCTCGAGGAGCAAGGACAGTGCAAGCGGCAGCAGGCACTAGTAGAAAATAGGGCTTTGGTCACGGGGTAATATTCACATTAGTCCCAATTCAGTCACGAACCGGGACTAATGTGAGCATTGGTCCCGGTTCATGCGGCTAAGGCTTTAGTCCCGGTTTGAGACACGAACCGAGACTAAAGGGTGCGATGCCCTTTAGTCCCGATTTGTGTCTCAAACCGGAACTAAAGATTAGACCTTTAGTCCCGGTTTGTGTCTCAAACCGGGACTAAAGGTCCCATTTTCAAACTCTACCCCCCCTTGGATCGCCTTTTTTGTTAAATCTGGTCATCTACTAGTTAGGAAAATTTAAAAACTTAAATTTGGACATGTTTTGCAAAAAATGTAGGGAAAATGTAAAACGGCTATAACTTTTGCATACGATGTCGGAAAAAAACGTGTAATATATCAAAATGTTCGGAACGAAAATCCGCATCCGATGGAGACCGCCTATGGCCTGTTTGCAAATTGTTAGAATCCTCAAATTCTAAAAGGAAAAAAAGTTATGCTCAAATTTCAGTTTTTTTGAATTTTTGTTAAATCTGGTCAAACTATGGTCAAACTACTTATTCAAGAAGTATTAGTGTTACTAAATAATTATTCAAGAATATTGTGTTACTAAATAATTATTTCAGTTTTTTTGAATTTTGGTCAACTATGGTCAAACTGTGGTCAAACTACTTATTCAAGAAATATTAGTGTTACTAAATAATTATTGATTATTAGAACAATAGTTTCAAACTCAAACAGTGAAATGTGTGACTTCATGCTCAAGCTAAATTCCTGAGGGTTAATAGGATTGACATCTTACTATTGTCAGGAAAACAACAAGTGCAGACTTGGAAACGAGGGAGAATAGAACCCGGAAGTTAAGCGTGCTCAGACTGGAGTAGTGAGAGGATGGGTGACCATTCGGGAAGTTAGATGATTTGGAATGATGAGGGGTGATTGGAGATTAAAGGTTAAATTGAGTAGTGATGAGGGGTGATTAGAGATTAGAGGTTAAAATAATTCAGAAATTTGAAATTTAAAAAAAATTTCAAAAAAATTTCAAAAAAAAATCATAAAATTTCCTTTGGTACCGGTTGGTGTTACCAACCGGGACTAAAGGTGAACCTCCAGGCAGCGGCCACATGGAGGGCCTTTAGTCCTGGTTCCAGTTAGAACCGGGACTAAAGGGGGAGGCTTTAGTACCGATCCTTTAGTCCCGGTTTCAGAACTAGGACTAAAGGCCCTTATGAACCGGGACTAAAGGCCCTTTTTCTACTAGTGAGGGGGTAGGGGTAGATGTGGGGAGGGATGTCGGCGGCTGCTCGAGGTCATCATGATGAAACCCTTGATGTCCCATCTTTATCAATGGAAGTGGAAGAGCATGAAGTCGAGATTGGATAGGAGTTTGAGTTTTTTTTGGCACCGATCGGTTCCCCACTTTAGAGATGTATTTTTTTTGCGTGCGAGCAAACAGTGGGTTGATTCTAAAAGGGATAGACACTTTTCTACATAAGTGCATGACGGACCAAAAATATGACCTCATTTTATTCATTTGATAGATATCATATTATTCGTTGTCGTTCGTTCGGTGAAATTTTCTAATATTTGATTGTTGTGTTTCTAATTAGAGCAACTCATAATCATCCAATATGAGGCGATGATAAATGAAAGATACTGATTATAAATTTTGAAGAGCCTGTGGCAACGCACGGGCGTTATACTAGTTAAGTCAATTATGCACGCACGCTTTGCCGGAATTGGCACTTTCTTACTAATTTATCGTAGCATTTGAGACAGAACACAACACTTGGCACGACAAGTCCTGAAATCCGCATCAGTTCAAAATTTCATAGCATTGAATGTTTTCCCCGCAAAAAATAGAATGTTTGAAATTGTGATAAAACATGTATGATCACACAAAAAACTGCCATATATAAATTTCTTTTTACTTGGAGCGGCAAAAACAAATTTGCGTCGACCAAAAAAAATCGATGCCCTACAAAAAAAACATATGAAGGATTAAACTTGTTTTTTACACAAGGCCCAAAATTCGCCTTTCTCCCCCATAGAAGCTGATAAGCGGCAAAGGACTCGAACAAGTAAAAGTATTCAATATATCAATACACCATGGAGTCAATTACACCAACGGTGCTTGAACTTGGCACAAAAAGTCACTTTAATACTAAAACTTGTGGTGTACATTGAACCGGTGCAACAACTTGGCTTAGCCGTCCAAGTACGGTGCAAAATTCATCTGAATACGCCCACAGGGCTGACCAGGCATTGACAGCGTGGCGTGAGTCCACTGTCAGCGACCCAATGTTGGAGACTTGTGTCCCGCTTCTTTGTGAAAACATCCTCAACATTTTTTTACTCACAAAAAAGCCCATGATGTGGGAAAAAATAATTTTTTTGCAGGGATTGGGTAAAAATAATTAATTGTCTCAATATCCTACATACATTATATGAGGAAAACAAATTGGTAAACTGCGGACTCAAACCGAGGACCTGTTGGTACAAGGCGTGAGCAAAGCCACGCCAGCCTGGGGAATTTGTTGTCCCATGTGAATACATATCTTTTATACCATTTTCGTTAAAGAATGTAAATTAAGATTTTTGATACAAGTTAAAAAAGATGGCTTAGGGACTCGAACTAGCGACCGCATAAAGACCTGCAACCGATCCTTCAACTCCAATTAGAAAATTTTCATGTAATATCATAAAATATTCAATTATTAATTTTATACATATAATTAAATTAATAAATATACAACTATTTGCATAAGTCATTTAAACAAGTTCGTATATATATTCAAATAAACGTTCATATAAGTTAAACAAATTACAATTTTAATAAAACAGTCATCCTTTAGAAGAAAAAAATGTTGCTTCAAGAAGTTGTTTTAATAAAGATTGTGTGTTTTCTTAAACAAAACATGTATTATAGCACACGAATAGAAAAAATATATACTGGTGTGTTATATCGGTGTGTTATAAATATTATACATACCAATGAAATAAATTACTTAAAAATGCTCAATTATTATTTTGAAATATTCATGTGCTTAGTTTATGATATAAAAATGTTTGTGCAATTAAAGAATACAAATATTTATGAAATTATAATTCATAAATATTATTTTTAATTATAAAAACGTTTAAACAAATTATACACATAATTTTATAACTCATAAGTATGTCGTTCAAAATAACCTTTGTGTAATAAAAAATATTCATAATTTATAAAATAAAATGTTGACATGAATATTCAATGGTGGTAATACTTAAGTTATGTAAAAATATGAATATAGGTCACACATGAAAATTATACACAAGTTGATGGTCATAAATATTTAGTAAATGTTTGTATTTAATATTTTGTATAATTTAAATATGAGCCACGAGTGTAGACATTTCGTATTCATTAAACATTTCAAATGCTTTTATTTACTAATCATAAGTTTTTGTGTATAATATTTATAGCATACTAATATTTGAAATTATTTTATTACTTACTACATGCATTTTGCAAATATCTTTAAAAAAATTAGCACATACAAAATGGTCCGCACTAACTACAGTCCATGCCCAGTGAGAGTCCTTGTTATGAGATATTTAGGCTAGCTATCCATTACGTGGCTAGTACCTTCAGTGCGCATGCTGCAGTTCTTGTGTTCGAGACAGAGCAGCAGTGATTTTTGTGATTATTTACACTTTGTACTGACAGGAGGGACCCACCTTGCAGTGGCTTTCTCGTGACAAGAAAATTTCTGAGGGTATTTTCGCAAATTAACAGGGCACACGCCATGCATCTTCCTTCCTGACAGCGGGCCCTATGTCATGCTGGCATGCCTAACCAGCCCTGCAGTGTATTCAACTATGATTTGCACCGTATTTGCACAAGGAAGCCAAGTTGTTGCATCAATTTAATGTACACCACAAGTTTTAGTACTAAAGTGATTTTTCACACCAAGTTCAAGCATCGATGGTGTAATTGACTCTATACCATGAGCTTTGCAAGAATATTTATCACCAGGGAGGACGTACGTGCTCTAGGATGCCACCCTATTCTGGTCTAACCTTTGGAGAGGTAGAGCTGCCTATATTCATTTGCACCGATCAACATGTTAAAATCAGTATATGGTTCAACGTGGAATCTCCATGTAAGTGAGAGAATACAACATTAGCCACATCCACAATCATGCATCGTATTGATCGACTACGATGAAGAATGAGAAGGCAATAGACATGGTTCCAGAGCTCAGCCAATACTTTCCCCTGAGACCTGAGTACGTAGTGGGTATCTATACTGTCATGTGTGAAGAATTGGTGGTGCTTTTTACCGGTGATTCTCTAGCTAGCATATGTCTTCCTCTCACACGTGCAAAATAATCAGGAATCAAGAGATCTCCATGTTCTTTAGGTTCCAAATTAAGCACGCAACTCCAGAATCAATTGACCACCAGTACCTGCAGGCCATCAACCTAATTAATTCAAACATCCCGGGTCGTCTCAAATTATAGCATCTTTAAAGCAAACCAAATCGCATCGATCGTTAGGCCTTGATTGTTCGCTCGGTCTAATTCCTGATTTACGCGCCTGGAAGCACGGAAAAAGACACAATCATATAGGGACGTGCTTAGCAAGCTAGGCCGGCAGAGCATGCACATCACTTTGTTCCTAATCATTTCGCGAGAAGAATGAAGAATGCCTCATGGCATCAGTAGTTACTTCTTACTTGTAGTACTTGCTAGAAGGCATGCAATAATAGGTGATTGCTTAAGCCATAGGCTTGCGGAATAATCTTGGAACGCACATAGTGACACGCACAATCGACGAGTTGAAAAAGCTGCACGCACGCTTGTGCATTTGAACAGTGTAGAACCTGCCTGCCCTGCCAGAGAGAACCTAACTTTAGTTAGGTGGAGGTAGACGATCTTTGACTAATGAAGCCATCATTCACCCATGATCATGCATTCATGCGTACCTCTGTTACTGTTGGCTCGTTATTGATCTACTGCTGCAGATTTTGGAGGAAGAAACAAGGAAAGTGGTGTAGATGCACGCATGCATGCATGCGATGTGATGTCTCTTTTTCCTGAAGGTCTACTGATGTCCGTGACTGTAAGTGCTGTGTCGACTATACTATATACGCCATTTCACACGTGTTGGATTTGTCGTGAAAGTGCCTGGGCCCCGGCCGGGCAAACCGCAAAGAAGTGAGAAAAAGGGTTTCCCCATTTTATATTATAAAGCAAACATTCCATACATCCAGATAAGCCCAAAAGAAAACAAAAAAAAGAAAGAGAAATGAATGCCGACACCGGCAGATCAACGACGAAAGGAAGACCGGCAACCGCTGCACCCTCCGATGAAGTGCCACCGCGCTCCTAGCATCTCGAAGCGCCTCGCACCAAGCAACACATTCAAGAAAGAATGCGACGACGATGCCGCTGTTGCCCGAACAAGTTCTAGGATTTCCCCCGGTACGCGAGGGATGGTGAGGAAGGGATATACCCGACGCCCCTCAGGAAGGTCCAATGGCGCCCGCAAGCGTCACCGCGTCGATGTTGGATAAGCCAACAAGGATTTCTCCCGACCACAACCACCACCATCACCCGAGGCACTTCGAGATGCACCACCACAACAGCCGCCCACCAGCCTGTGCCACCACAGTTACCGGACACCCCCGCCACCTCACTAGAGCTGCCAACACGAGGCCTAGCTCGGGCAAGGAGACCCCGGCCACGGGAGCGAGCACAACTCGGACGGGGAAGGGGACAACCTCCACCGCCGCAACGGAGCCGATCGGACGTGGCAACAAGGACTTGCCGGGCCTCGACGGTCCGGCCGGGTCCATTTGGACCCGGACAATCCTGTCGCCACGCCGCAACTCGCCGACCGACGAAGTCCTCACCACCCGAGACCGTCGCCACCATGCCACCACTAGGAAACGACGCCACGGAACACCGAGCCATTGACCCACCCAAATCTAGATGGGGCCCAAATGAGCCCAGATCTGGGCTGGGCGGGCGCCGCCAGCCACTAGCGCCACCGCGCCGTCCCACGGCCAACGGCCGCACCGCCGCGTCGTGCACCACCGGGGCACGCGGCATCACCGCCGACGGGCCACACCGACGCCAACCGAGGAGCACTGCCGCCAGCCCCCACCGGCCGGGCATGGGGGGCCGCGCGCAGGGAAGGGCAGGCCCGCCGCCGCCAGCACCACGCAGCCGAGGCCCACGCTCGCTGGCGGCGGCGGGAGGAAGGAGATGCGAGGAAAGAGCCTGGAAGGGAGAAGCGGAAGGGCCCCCCGGCAGCCTCGCCCGGGAGGCGACGCGGGGGTACGGGGAAGGGGGAGGGACGGGGGGAGTGGTAGGGGAGTGGGAGAGGCGGGCGGCAACGACGGGCTCCGGCCGCGGCCACGGCTCCGCGCGGGGGAGTTGGCGGCGGCGGCGCAGGAACCCTAGGCGGAGCTCGTCAGGCTGAGGCCCCAGGTGTTTAAAACCGTCTTACAGCGTCATCACGTCCACACACTTGCGTCTCCGTGAGAGAAGTACAATACAGTGGGCAAAAGCTAACCGTAAAGAAGTTGCAGAGAAGAAAACATTTCGTGGTGCTGCCTTTTTCTCCTCGCTTGGCTTTGGCTAGCTAGCCAGTCGGGCGACGGCCGAGCAGTGACCCGGAACAAGCAAATATTCGGCTGTGCGGCTGCTTCTCTCATGGCGAGCGAGCGAGATGCCCTTAAGGCTCTTCTTTTTCGCGCCATTTGGTGGAGAAAACACAAATGGTGAAATCATGTGCGATTTGCGGAGTTGTTGAGATTGCAAACGGATCCATGCGTGTTTGCTAGGGTGAGAATTTACGGCACACACTTTGTGGGCCGTTGATGTGCGCCAAGATTTGTCCTTTTGTTTTTTGTTGTATAACACTTAATGCTATGTATATCTATCCATATATCTGTTTTTCGGTGGGGCCAGACAACTCTTGGCGTGGGGTATATACTGCTGAATAAATATGCAATTTTTTGATTAAATTGATTCACGAATAAATACTAGCATGGCATTGCCAAAAATAAATACATGCTGATATTTGATCACACAAGTACATACTACACAAATAACACACACATCTACGTATAAAGCTAGATTGGCTAAAACAGAAATCAACAGGAGCGAAATAAACGGGTTATACCATCTAATTAGCCAGTTGGCCGTAGCAGCAACATCGGCTTCCTCAGTGTCAGTGGACATGATGATGATGAAGGCGACGCAGACGTAGACGATGCAGTGGATGTGGACGAACGGCGGCGAGCAATCGCATAGGAGACGGTCCTCAAAAACCTAATCGCCCCTCTCCCGTACATGATTCAGAGAGACGGGGTTCCGGAGGCCTGTTCTGATGTCTACTGTGTACGCGGCAGATGGTGTGTGATCACCAGTTGCAGCAACAACAAAGGAACGACAGTAGGTGTGGAGGCAGATGCGATATGTTTCACGTGACGGCTAGGGTTGGAAGACGCCTCACATATATAGGCACGACCGCATGGGGAGACGTGGGCTGGACCCATGTCCGAGTCGGTGACAGCCCACGGTTCGACGTCTTAGATCGTGGCCAGTCTGTCAAAGACTCTCCGTTCCTGACCGGCAAAACTAAGCGCATAGGTGTGAGCTCGGCTCAGCTCATTCTGACAACCCGTGCGGCGTGACACGTCGTGATGAGGCGAGGCGTGGCGGAGGAGGAGCGTGCGGGAACCACTTCTCTTCTCAAGCTCCAATAGCATGTGGATGAGAATCCCTTATAAGGATGTCCAACTCCTCTCCAACTGGCGTTAAGAGACTAAACTTCCACCACATCCATTGTCATTTAACCCACATGGGCCCTTTGAGATTTTTTGAAATTGTTAGATGGACCCTAGGCCCACCCTAATATTTTAGTCCCCCACTAGATACATCCTAATAAAGGATGACCATACTTGTTCAATTTATCTCTTTCAACTTGGATACCATGAGGCGGGCCTTGGAAAGTTTTTGAATAAGTAGGAGGAATTTGTAGATCCTCCAAACATAGAGCACGTAGGGCTTTGAAACCAAATACCTTACCAATAATGGAAGTAAACATGCCAGTAACGAAACCCTCATCAAATAGGTCTAATGGATAACAAGGGCTCAGATTGTCGTTTGTTCCAAACACTATTTTGATATATCGGTATTTCAGTGGAGACCTGTTAAGGTTGAGCTCCACCTAGAGAAAATAGCTACACTCCTTCACAAATGAACAAATAACTATGCCTTGAATTGTTAGTTTGGCGTAAAGAAGTTTCACCACATGTCTTATTAGTATTAGACTGTCGAAGGCTGACCCACAGGTGGAGCATATTAGTCACACTCGTGGCCTATTCATGAGCGTAACAGAGATCACCCCAATCTCATAGACTGTGACCGGCAGTCAGGCTCATATAGGTGTGTTCCTATAAAGATCGTTCTATAGGACATCTTACTTATATAAGCTTTGGAACACATTAAGACATTAGTAAACCTATCATACAATCTTCGAGAGTATTGCATCTCCAGCGGAGTGGGTTAATAAAGTTATACTCCTCCACCACTGGCTTGTTTTCCTAGGTCCTACTTCATGGGATCTTTGATCACATAGGTTGGGTTACCATCATGGCAAGTCATGTGGGTCTCATACCCATCTTCCTTGATGCATTTTGTATCACGAGATGTGACAGCCCTTTAGTAAAGGGATTTTCCAGACTACTAACTGTTTGGATATAATCCAACGCTGTAACTCCGAAGTTTCTTAATTGTCTGATAGCTTTTAGTCTCATTTTTATGTGTTTATTGTGATGGAAATATGTCGTAGAGGCAATAATAAAATGGTTATTATTATATTTCCTAAATCATGATAAAGGTTTATTATTCATGCTAGAATTGTATTGATCGAAAACTTAGATACATGTGTGGATACATAAACAAATACCGTGTCCCTGATGAGCCTCTACTAGACTAGCTCGTTGATCAAAGAGGTTAAGGTTTCCTAACCATAGACATTTGTTGTCACTTGATAACGGGATAACAACATTAGGAGAATGATGTGATGGACAAGACCCATCCGTTAGCTTAGCATATGATCGTTCAGTGTATTGCTATTTCTTTCTTAATGTCAAATACATATTCCTTCGACTATGACATCATTTAACTCCCGAATACTGGAGGAATACCTTGTGTTTTATCAAACATCACAATGTAACTGGGTGATCATAAAGATGCTCTGCAGGTATCTCCGAAGGTGTCTATTAAGTTGGCATGGATCGAGATTAGGATTTGACACTCCGAGTATCGGAGAGGTATCTCTGGGCCCTCTTGATAATTCACATCACAATAAGCTTGCAAGCAAAGTGACTAAGGAGTTTGTTATGAGATGATTTATTAAGAAACGAGTAAAGAGACTTGCCGGTAAAGAAATTGAACTAGGTATGAAGATACCGATGATCGAATAGGAGGAGACGTCTCCGCTCCGTACGTGTGTTGAACGCGGAGGTGCCGTCCGTTCGGCGCCAGGATCATCAGTGATTTGGATCACGACGAGTATGACTCCATCAACCCCGTTCTCTTGAATGCTTCCGCTCGCGATCTACAAGGGTATGTAGATTCACTCCTCTCTCTCTCTCTCATTGCTAGATGACTCCATAGATTGATCTTGGTGATGTGTAGAAAATTTTAAATTTCTGCTACGACCCCCAACAGTTGCATCATGAGCTAGGTCTATGCATAGTTTCTATGCACGAGTAGAACACAAGTTGTTGTGGGCGTCGATTTTGTCAATTTACTTGCCGTTACTAGTCTTATCTTGATTCGGCGTCATCGTGGGATGAAGCGGCCCGGACCAACCTTACACGTACACTTACGTGAGACAGGTTCCACCGACTGACATGCACTAGTTGCATAAGCTGGCTAGCGGGTGTCTGTCTCTCCCACTTTAGTCGAATCGGATTCGATGAAAAGGGTCCTTTTGAAGGGTAAATAGAAATTGCCATATCACGTTGTGGTTTTGGCGTAGGTAAGAAACGTTCTTGCTAGAAACCTATAGCAGCCACGTAAAAATTTGCAACAACAATTAGAGGACATCTAACTTGTTCTTGCAGCATATGTCGTGTGATGTGATATGGCCAAAAGGATGTAATGAATGGTATATGTGATGTATGAGATTGATCATGTTCTTGTAATTGGAATCACGACTTGCATTCCGATGAGTATGACAACCGGCAGGAGCCATAGGAGTTGTCTTAATTTATTGTATGACCTGCGTGTCAATGAAAACGCCATGTAATTACTTTACTTTATTGCTAACCGTTAGCTATAGTAGTAGAAGTAATAGTTGGCGAGACAACTTCATGAAGACACGATGATGGAGATCATGATGAGGGAGATCATGGTGTCATGCCGGTGACGATGGTGATCATCGCGCCCCGAAGATGGAGATCAAAATGAGCAAAATGATATTGGCCATATCATGTCACTATTTGATTGCATGTGATGTTTATCATGTTTTTACATCTTATTTGCTTAGAACGACGGTAGCATAAATAAGATGATCACTCATTAAAATATCAAGAATTGTGTTCCCCCTAACTTTGCATCGTTGCTAAGGTCCGTTGTTCCGATGCACCACGTGATGATCGGGTGTGATAGGTTCTAACGTTCGCATACAACGGGTGTAAGCCAGATTTACACACGCAATACACTTAGGTTGACTTGACGAGCCTAGCATGTACAGACATGGCCTCGTAACACGGAAGACCGAAAGGTCAAACATGAGTCGTATAGAAGATACGATCAACATGAAGATGTTCACCGATGATGACTAGTCCGTCTCACGTGATGATCGGACATGGCCTAGTTGACTCGGATCATGTATCACTTAGAGGACTAGAAGGATGTCTATCTGAGTGGGAGTTCATTAAATAATTTGATTAGATGAACTTAATTATCATGAACATAGTCTAAAACTTTGCAATATGTCTTGTAGATCAAATGGCCCACGCTAATGTTGCCCTCAACTTCAACGCGTTCCTAGAGAAAACCAAGCTGAAAGACGATGGTAGCAACTACACAGACTGGGTCCGTAACCTGAGGATTATCCTCATAGCTGCCAAGAAAGCATATGTCCTTGAAGCACCACTAGGTGATGCACCTGTTTTCCCAGCAACTCAATACGTTATGAACGCCTGGCACTCGCGTAGTGAGATTACTCCCTGGTTTAGTGCGGCATGCTTTACAGCTTAGAACCGGGGCTCCAAAAGCGTTTTGAGCAGCACAGAGCATATGAGATGTTCCAAGAGCTGAAAATGGTTTTCCAAGCTCATGCCCGGGTCGAGAGATATGAAGTCTCCGACAAGTTCTACAATTGTAACATGGAGGAGAGTAGTTCTGTCAGCGAGCAAATACTCAAAATGTCTGGGTTGCACAATCGCTTATCTCAGCTGGGAGTTAATCTCCCGGATGATGCGGTCGTTGACAGAATTCTTCAGTCGCTCCCACCTAGCTACAAGAGCTTTGTGATGAACTTCAATATGCAGGGGATGGAAAAGACCATTCCTGGGGTATATTCAATGCTGAAATCAGCGGAGGTGGAGATCAAAAAGGAACATCAAGTGTTGATGGTGAATAAAACCACTAAGTTCAAGAAAGGCAAGGGTAAGAAGAACTTCAAGAATGACGGCAAGGGAGTTGCCGCGCCCGGTAAGCCAGTTGCTGGGAAGAAGCCAAAGCATGGTCCCAAGCCTGAGACTAAGTGCTTTTATTGCAAGGGAAATGGTCACTAGAAGCGGAACTGCCCCAAGTACTTAGCGGATAAGAAGGCCGGCAATACCAAAGGTATATGTGATATACATGTTATTGATCTGTACCTAACCAGTGCTCGTAGTAGCTCCTGGGTATTTGATACCGGTGCAGTTGCTCATATTTGTAACTCAAAACAGGAGCTGCGGAATAAGCGGAGATTGGCGAAGGACGAGGTGACGATGTGCGTCGAGAATGGTTCCAAGGTCGATGCAATCGCCGTCGGCACGCTACCTCTACATTTACCTATGGGATTAGTTTTAAACCTCAATAGTTGTTATTTAGTACCAACTTTGAGCATGAACATTGTATCTGGATCTCGTTTAATGCGAGATGGCTACTCATTTAAATCTGAGAATAATGGTTGTTCTATTTATATGAGAGACATGTTTTATGGTCATGCCCCGCTGGTTAATGGTTTATTCTTATTTAATCTCGAGCGTGATGTTACACATACTCATAGTGTGAATGCCAAAATATGTAAGGTTGATAATGATAGTCCCACATACTTGTGGCACTACCGCCTTGGTCACATTGGTGTCGAACACATGAAGAAACTCCATGCATATGGACTTTTGGAGTCTCTTGATTATGAATCATTTGACACGTGCGAACCATGCCTTATGGGCAAAATAACCAAGACTCCGTTCTCCGGAACAATGGAGCGAGCAACCAACTTATTGGAAATCATACATACTGATGTGTGCGGTCCAATGAGTGTTGAGGCTCATGGTGGTTATCGTTATGTCCTCACCCTCACTGATGACTTAAGTAGATATGGGTATGTCTACTTGATGAAACACAAGTCTGAGACCTTTGAAAAGTTCAAGGAATTTCAGAGTGAGGTTGAGAATCAACGTGACAGGAAAATAAAGTTCTTATGATCAGATCGTGGAGGGGAATATTTGAGTCACGAATTTGGCACACACTTAAGGAAATGTGGAATTTTTTCAAAACTCACGTTGCCTAGAACACCTCAGTGTAATGGTGTGTCCGAACATCGTAATCACACTCTATTGGATATGGTGCGATCTATGATGTCTCTGACCGATCTACCGCTACCATTTTGGGGTTATGCTATAGAGATTGCCACATTCACTTTAAATAGGGCTTCGCTGAAATCCGTTGAGACGACACCGTATGAATTGTGGTTTGGGAAGAAACCTAAGCTGTCGTTTCTGAAAGTTTGGGGATGTGATGCTTATGTCAAGAAACTTCAACCTGAAAAGCTCGAACCCAAATCGGAAAAATGCGTCTTCATAGGATACCCTAAGGAAACTATTGGGTATACCTTCTACCTCAGATCCGAAGGCAAGATCTTTGTTGCCAAGAATGGATCCTTTCTAGAGAAAGAGTTTCTCTCGAAAGAAGTAAGTGGGAGGAAAGTAGAACTTGATGAAGTATTGCCTCTTGAACCGGAGAGTAGCGCAGCTCAAGAAAATGTTTCTGTGGTGCGTGCACCGACTAGAGAGGAAGTTAATGATGATGATCATGAAACTTCAGATCAAGTTGCTACTGAACTTTGTAGGTCCACAAGGACACGTTCCGTACCAGAGTGGTACGGCAACCCTGTCCTGGAAATCATGTTGTTAGACAATGGTGAACCTTCGAACTATGAAGAAGCGATGGCGGGCCCGGATTCCGACAAATAGCTTGAAGCCATGAAATCCGAGATAGGACCCATGTATGAAAACGAATTATGGACTTTGACTGACTTGCCCGATGATCGGCGAGCCATGGAAAATAAATGGATCTTTAAGAAGAAGACAGACGGGGATGGTAATGTAACCATCTATAAGGCTCGGCTTGTCACTAAGGGTTATCGACAGGTTCAAGGCGTTGACTACGATGAGACCTTCTCACCCGTAGCGAAGCTGAAGTCTGTCCAAATCATGTTAGCAATTGTCGCATTCTATGATTATGAGATATGGAAAATGGACGTCAAAACAACATTCCTTAATGGTTTCCTTAAGGAAGAATTGTATATGATGCAGCCGGAAGGTTTTGTCGATCCTAAGAACGCTGACAAGGTATGCAAGCTGCAACGCTCGATCTATGGGCTGGTGCAAGCATCTCGGAGTTGGAACATTCGTTTTGATGAGATGATCAAAGAGTTTGGGTTTACACAGATTTATGGAGAAGCCTGTGTTTACAAGAAAGTGAGTGGGAGCTCTGCAGCATTTCTCATATTATATGTGGATGACATACTATTGATGGGCAATGATATAGAACTCTTGGAAAGCATAAAGGCATACTTGAATACGTGTTTTTCAATGAAGGACCTTGGATAAGCTGCTTACATATTAGGCATCAAGATCTATAGAGATAGATTGAGATGCCTCATTGGTCTTTCACAAAGCACGTACCTTGACAAGATATTGAAGAAGTTCAATATGGATCAGTCCAAGAAGGGGTTCTTGCCTGTATTGCAAGGTGTGAGATTGAGCACGGCTCAATGCCCGACCACGGCAGAAGATAGAGAAAAGATGAGTCTCATCCCCTATGCCTCGGCCATAGGGTCTATTATGTATGCCATGCTGTGTACCAGACCTGATGTAAACCTTGCCGTAAGTTTGGTGGGAAGGTACCAAAGTAATACCGGCATGGAACACTGGACAGCGGTCAAGAATATCCTGAAGTACCTAAAAAGGACTAAGGATATGTTTCTCGTTTATCAGGTGACGAAGAGCTCGTCGTAAAGGGTTACGTTGATGCTAGCTTCGACACAGATCTGGATGACTCCAAGTCACAAACCGGATACGTGTATATTTTGAATGGTGGGGCAGTCAGCTGGTGCAGTTGCAAGCAAAGCATCGTGGAGGGATCTACATGTGAAGCAGAGTACATGGCAGCCTCGGAGGCAGCACATGAAGCAATCTGAATGAAGGAGTTCATTATCGACCTAGGAGTTATTCCCAATGCGTCGGGCCTGATGACTCTCTTCTGTGACAACACTGGAGCTATTGCCCTTGCCAAGGAGCCCAGGTTTCACAAGAAGACCAGGCATATCAATCGTCACTTCAACTCCATTCGTGAAAATGTTCAAGATGGAGACATAGAGATTTGTAAAGTGCATACGGACCTGAATGTCGCAGATCCGTTGACTAAACCTCTTCCACGTGCAAAGCATGATCAACACCAGAACTCCATGGGTGTTCGATTCATCACAATGTAACTAGGTTATTGACTCTAGTGCAAGTGGGAGACTATTGGGAATATGCCCTAGAGGCAATAATAAAATGGTTATTATTATATTTACTTGTTCATGATAATTGTCTATTGTTCATGCTATAATTGTGTTATCCGGAAATCGTAATACATGTGTGAATACATAGACCACAACATGTCCCTAGTGAGCCTCTAGTTGGCTAGCTCGTTGATCAATAGATGGTTACGGTTTCCTAACCATGGACATAGGATGTCATTGATAACGGGATCACATCATTAGGATAATGATGTGATGGACAAGACCCAATCCTAAGCATAGCAAAAGATCGTGTAGTTCGTCTGCTAAAGCTTTTCTAATGTCGAGTATCCTTTCCTTAGACCATGAGATTGTGCAACTCTCGGATACCGTAAGGGTACTTTGGGTGTGCCAAACGTCACAACGTAACTGGGTGGCTATAAAGGTAAACTACGGGTATCCCGGAAAGTATCTGTTGGGTTGGCACGAATCGAGACTGGGATTTGTCACTCCGTATGATGGAGAGGTATCTCTGGGCCCACTCGGTAGGACATCATCATAATGAGCTCAATGTGATCAAGTAGTTGTTCATGCGATGATGTGTTACGGGAACGAGTAAAGAGACTTGCCGTAACGAGATTGAACAAGGTATCGTTATACCGACGATCGAATCTTGGGCAAGTATTGTACCGATAGACAAAGGGAATTGTATACGGGATTGATTGAATCCTCGACATCGTGGTTCATCCGATGAGATTATCGTGGAGCATGTGGGAGCCAACATGGGTATCCATATCCCTCTGTTGGTTATTGACCGGAGAGTTGTCTCGGTCATGTCTATGTGTCTCCCGAACCCATAGGGTCTACACACTTAAGGTTCGGTGACGCTAGAGTTGTAGAGATATTAGTATGCGGTTAACCGAAAGTTGTTCGGAGTCCCGGATGAGATCCCGAACGTCACGAGGAGTTCCAAAATGGTTCGGAGGTAAAGATTTATATATAGGAAGTCCAGTTTCGGCCACCGGGAGAGTTTCGGGGGTCACCAGTATTGTACCGGGACCACCGGAAGGGTTCCGGGGGTCCACCGGGTGGGGCCACCTATCCCGGAGGGCCCCATGGGCTGAATTGGCGTGGGAACCAGCCCCTGGTGGGCTGGTGCCACCCACCCAAGGGCCCAAGGCGCCTAGGGTTGGAAACCCTAGGGGGCCGTTGCCCCCCGAGGGGGCATGCGCCCCCTGGTTGGAAACCCTAAGGGGGCCGTTACCCCCCGAGGGGTCGCCGCCCCCCTATAGATGGGATCTCCAAGAGGGCATGCGCCCCCTAGCCCCTATATATAGTGGAGGGGAGGGAGGGCAGCCGCACCCTAAGCCCTGGCGCCGCCCTCTCCCGCCCGTGACACCTCTTCCTCCTCAAGTAGCACTTGGCGAAGCCCTGCTGGAATCCCGCTGGTTCCACCACCACGTCATCGTGCTGCTAGATCTCCATCAATTTCTCCTCCCCCCTTGCTGGATCAAGAAGGAGGAGACGTCTCTGCTTCGTACGTGTGTTGAACGCGGAGGTGCCGTCCGTTCGGCGCTAGGATCATCCGCGATTTGGATCACGACGATTACGACTCCATCAACCCCGTTCTCTTAAACGCTTCCGCTCGCGATCTACAAGGGTATGTAGATGCACTCTGTGACGCCCGGATGATTAGGCTACAATAATTCCACGCTAATGATGCCACATCACCTCGGTTACTGTTACTAATCTCGCGATGGTTCAGAAACGGTTCGAATTCAAATTTAAAATCGAGTCAAACAATTAAAGTTTTCAAAAGTCAAAACTAAAATGTGCTTAATGTGGCAAATAAATCATGGATATTATTGGTGGAGTAACAACATCTTTATAAAATATTTAAATACCCTAAAGTGATTAAAACAACATCAAAACAATTAGTTATACTCTTAATATATTTTACCAAATACTAAACTATTTTTTTATTCTGAGGTAAAACTTCTTAGAATAGTGGATTAATTTGACACACTATTTTTAGAGCTATTTTCATATTTTACTAAACCAAAAATATAGTGCAACTAAAATAAAACAGAAAGAAAATGAGAAAACAACAACAAAAGGAAAATAAAAGCCCCACCCCTCGCTGGGCCTCGGCCCAGCTGGCCACGGGGCTAGCCAGGCCGCCCAGCCGGCCCACTTGGCCCGCCCCCCCACTCACTCCCTTATCCCCTCGCAACCGGAAACCCTAGCCCGATCCACCACCACTCCCCCTCGCCTCCTCCCCCGATTCCCCCTGGATCGGGATCGACCCCTCCACTCTCCCCTCACGCCTCGCTCCTCTCGCTCCCTCCCGATCCGGATCGGGGCGCAACGGCGCCCCCTCGCCGCCGCTCCGCTAAGGCCGCCGCCCCTCCCGGACTCCTCCGCGCCCCTCCTCTCACCTCCCTCGACTGGATCGGGGCAGCGCCCCGCTGCCCACCTCGGCGGGCGCCTCCCATCCCCGCCACCAGGCTGGCGCCCCTCGCCGAGTCCACCCCATCGTCGGACCATGCCGGCAGGGTCCCGCCGGCGCGCACTGAACCCGGCCGCAGCCGCTCCCAGCGAGTCGCCCCGCTCCGACGCCCTCCAACGCCGGCAGGCCGCCGGCCACGACCACCACGACCCGTTCCGGCCTCCCCAAGCTCCTCTACTGCTCGATGTGAGCACCTCGCATATCCCCCCCCATGGTGCCGCTGCTGCTCTTACTTCCTGTTACTGCTGCTCATGCTTAGCTACTGCTGCTCCTGCCGTTGCGTTGCCGTTGTCGCTGCGTCGTCCCATTGTTGCTGGTGCGCCACCGCGCCCCGGCTCCCCTGCCGCCCGCGGGCCTGCTCGTTGCGGCCCCGCACTCCGTTTCCCTCCCACGCCGGCCGGCCACTGGCCTCGCCACGCCCGTGGCTGGCCCCCCTGCCTGTCGATCTGGGCGCTCGCCCAGTCGGGCGCCGATGCCCAGCGCCCGCACCCGCGGCAACCGCACGCCCGTTAGCCCCCAGGGCCCTATGACAAAGGGGGCCCGCCCCCAGAACGTAAAAAAAAAAGAAAGTATATAAAAATAAATAAAACAATAATTAAAATAAAAACAAATTTAATTAATTAATTAATTAATTGAATTAATTAAGTTAATTAACCTTAATTAATTAATCTAATTAACCTGTTAGCTTAATTAAACACTGATTAGTTTAACTAAACCCTAATTAACCTAATAGAGTATGACAGGTGGGTCCCACTGGACCCACGCGTAAGTTTGACTTAGTCAACTCTGTTGACTGCTGACGTCAGCATGACATCATGCTGACGTCATAAATCCATTTTCGAATTAATTAAATAATTAATTAAATTTCAGAAATTAATAAAATCTTTAGAAAATCATATCTTTTAATCCGTAACTCGGATTAAAATATTTTCAACATGAAAGTTGCTCAGAACGACGAGACGAATCCGGATACGCGGTCCGTTCGTCCGCCACACACCCCTAACCTATCGAACCCGCAACTTTTCCCCTCCGGCTCCTTTGCCCGAAAACACGAAACACCGGGAATACTTTCCCGGGGGTTTTCCCCCCCTTCACCGGTATCACCTACTACCGCGTTGGGGCACACCGAACACCGCGTATTGCCTTGTTATATTTTGTGATGCTTTGTTTGCTCTGTATTCATTATTTCTTCCCCCTCTTCTCTCCGGTAGACTACGAGACCGACGCTGCTGCTGACCAGTTCGACTACGGAGTTGACGACCCCTCTCTCTTGCCAGAGCAACCAGGCAAGCCCCCCCTTTGATCACCAGATATCGCCTACTCTTCTCTATACTGCTTGCATTAGAGTAGTGTAGCATGTTACTGCTTTCCGTTAATCCTATTCTGATGCATAGCCTGTCATTGCTGCTACAGTCATTGATACCTTACCCGCAATCCTAAATGCTTAGTATAGGATGCTAGTGTTCCATCAGTGACCCTACATTCTTGTCAGTCTGCCTTGCTATACTATCGGGCCGTGATCACTTGGGAGGTGATCACGGGTTTATACTATACATACATACATACTATACAGATGGTGACTAAAGTTGGGTCAGCTCATTGAGTACCCGCAAGTGATTCTGACGAGGGGGCTGAAAGGACAGGTGGCTCCATCCCGGTAGAGGTGGGCCTGGGTTCCCGACGGCCCTCGACTGTTACTTGTGGCGGAGCGACAGGGCAGGTTGAGACCACCTAGGAGAGAGGTGGGCCTGGCCCTGTTCGGCGTTCGCGGATACTTAACACGCTTAACGAGATCTTGGTATTTGATCTGAGTCGGCTACGAGCCTATACGCACTAACCATCTACGTGGGAGTAGTTATGGGTATCCCGACGTCGTGGTATCAGCCGAAGCACTTCAGACGTCAGCGACGGAGCGGCGCGCGCCGGATTGGAACGTAAGCCTGCTCTTGTATTAAGGGGGCTAGTTCTGCTTCCGGCCGCCTCGCAACGTGCAGGTGTGCTATGGGCGATGGGCCCAGACCCCTGTGCGCTTAGGTTTAGACCGGCGTGCTGGCCTCTCTGTTTTGCCTAGGTGGGGCTGCGACGTGTTGATCTTCCGAGGCCGGGCATGACCCAGGAAAGTGTGTCCGGCCAAATGGGATCGAGCGTGTTGGGTTATGTGGTGCACCCCTGCAGGGAAGTTAATCTATTCGAATAGCCGTGATCTTCGGTAACAGGACGACTTGGAGTTGTACCTTGACCTTATGACAACTAGAACCGGATACTTAATAAAACACACCCTTCCAAGTTCCACAGACAACCCGGTGATCGCTTTTCCGCAGGGCGACGAGGAGAGGATCGCCGGGTAGGGTTATGCTATGCGATGCTGCTTGGAGATGCTACTTGGAGATGCTACTTGGAGGACTTCGACCTACCCTCTTCTGCCTGTTGCAAGACGGAGGCTGCTAGAAGCGTAGTCTTCGATAGGACTAGCTATCCCCCTCTTATTCTGGCATTCTGCAGTTCAGTCCACCGATATGGCCTCCTTACACATATACCCATGCATATGTAGTGTAGTTCCTTGCTTGCGAGTACTTTGGATGAGTACTCACGGTTGCTTTCTCCCCCCTTTTTCCCCTTTCCTTTCTTTCTGGTTGTCGCAACCAGATGCTGGAGTCCAGGAGCCAGACGCCACCGTCGACGACGACCCCTACTACACCGGAGGTGCCTACTACTACGTGCAGCCCGCTGACGACGACCAGGAGTAGTTAGGAGGATCCCAGGCAGGAGGCCTGCGCCTCTTTCGATCTGTATCCCAGTTTGTGCTAGCCTTCTTAAGGCAAACTTGTTTAACTTATGTCTGTACTCAGATATTGTTGCTTCCGCTGACTCGTCTATGATCGAGCACTTGTATTCGAGCCCTCGAGGCCCCTGGCTTGTATTATGATGCTTGTATGACTTATTTTATTTGTAGAGTTGTGTTGTGATATCTTCCCGTGAGTCCCTGATCTTGATCGTACACATTTGCGTGCATGATTAGTGTACGATTGAATCGGGGGCGTCACAAGTTGGTATCAGAGCCGACTGCCTGTAGGAATCCCCCTTCCACACTCCTTGGCCGAAGTCGAGTCTAGACATTGCAAAACTTTTACTAACTTGGCTGTGTGCCTTACGGGCCCACGTCGCCATTGGGTGGTATTAGGATCTTTTACTCCTCGACCTATACTCTGGGACTCTGATCTCTCTTCTATTCGGGTTAAATGAATTTTGCTAAATCTAACATTAGGGTCTCGTTATCACTTTCACCCGGAGAGCCCCTTATTACTGATGACCGTCTGCTGCACGTGAAGACCCTGAAGATACTTTCCGCTGTTAGGCCGAGAACTTGTGTTCATCGCGTTTGCAATTCCCCTTCCACCGTCAACCCTTATGGGTAACTACTTACAGTTGTTATTCTTATATCATCCCCAGTTGGTCTTGTTATTACAAGATACCCTGAAAAACTCGTCGTGGTTTCGATAATCCCTTGAGCTTACTGCCTTGCTGTTCTTGTCACTTGAATACCCCTACGGTTAATTCTCGCATTTATAGAATATCCGCTCATCCCCCCAGTTGTTTATGTGTTACACAAAAGTCTTCGAAATACCATTCGATATTCCGAAAATCCTCAGCAACCTATTGCTCTGGAATTTCTTGTTTGCTTTCATTATGATTAATCCCATAAGTATAGTATTCATATTGGCACCCTTCGTCACCATCATTTTTGAGTCCGTTGATTCAATATGTTGTGAATGTTCACAATCATCAGTCGAGTCCTAGGATTATCTTTCCGGCTCAGACGTCATTTTGAACATGAGCTGGTTCTCGACCAAACTATCTGTCGTCGATTGTTGCTCTGGTATATTCAATTGATCCATCCTTGATCAGAACGTCTGCTTCTGATCCCTTGTTTTGGAAATCATAATTCCTTTGCATTTAAGCTTTGAATTATTCAGATGATTCCACAACCTGTTGCATTCGCATTCTTTCTTCCTCTGATTGGGTATCAATACTCACCTCAGCTCCACTGTGGATCGCCTTATCCATTGTTGGATTATTATATCCGACAGTGTCCTTCATAATTAATCACCTTGTGAGTCCTTCTCCGATACATAATGCCTTTGTTAAATTGTATCCTTTCCTTTTGTCATCCATGCTCTGCTTTCGAGCTGGTGATACTTACTCTTGAAGCTTGTGGTATATGTTCGCAAGGAGCCCCGATGGGATTGAACCAACGCCTTCCCTCATCGGTGTGAACCCGAAAGATTTCACGAGTCATACTTATCTGGTATTGCACCAGGTAAAACCTTCAACAACTAATGTCATCTTCGAAATACGAGAGGTGAATGGAAGATTATGCATTGAGGAAGTGGGAGTCGACCTTGAACTTTGTGTTCATGCCCATGGACGCGATGTATATCCTATCATGGAAGCTTCTTGTAATAATAACTATTTCCTTGATAACTAACATATGGTATCTGTGAATTGATCCCTTGCAACCGTGGTTCCGACCATGGTTGTTCTTCTTTGATTCCATTTCTCGGACAAGTTAAAACAATTGTCTTCTATGGATCAATACACCAGTCCAACCTTTACTTGATCTTGTGTCGAGTATTACCCCCCTGGTATCTCGAGATTATCATGGATCTGCATAACTTCTTATGAGTTCTTCATCAAGTGATACCTTCCCACTGATTCCAATTTTTCACGGGCTCTGAGTTATTAAACACTCAAAGACACCGATAACTGAACCAAGTCCGCACTACGGTTCAACAACTCTTCAGTGATCTTCGTTAAGTACGAGTTTGTACCCGATCATATCATTCCTAGCCTGCTCTGCTATATCCATTCGTGTTGATTTTAACTGTGCTACCTGGTCCTTCTTCTCGGAGCACAATTTTTGACGATGAGCTAAGCTTACGTCAATTTTCCTCATCATGTCATTTTGCCTTGAACAACAAACTTGGTTTGGAGTTTATGACGTACCCGTGACTCCAATAACCTTTCGCTTCATCATTCCTTTGACTTGAGGTCATCGCCGATCGATTACACCTTCATGAAATATCTAGACAGAGGTGTCGTGATCATCAACATTCTGGGGTCTTCCAAGATATCTATCGAATTCTTGATGAGAAACAACATCCTTTGCCCTCGATGGTTTGGGTTATCATCCACAACATTATTGCATTCCCTCCAACACAAAATGTGTTCCTGTTTTGTGTTGATCCTTGAGTTCCTTTCTATCCTACTTATGTTATGACTCTACCGTGGAGTATTACCATCTTTGATGTCAAGAATGTTGTGAGGATTGCTCCACCTCTTCAGAATTCTTGCTATAATGATACTTCTCACCATCATCATTCTTTCTTGGTCCTCGTGTTGATTTCAACCGGGGTACCCACAAGTGAACGGTGTTGTTTGGATTCTGCCCTCCTAGCAACCCTCTTAATGGTCGACCGTTCATTCTTAGACTATTAATTATTGAATCACCATTCTGACATTGGTCGTGCAACCCAACCCATATTTCGGGTGCACCTTTCAACCAATGTTTAATTGTGTATGTTTTCCTCGAGCATACATCACTATACCATTTGATCTGACAAATGTCATCTTCTTGTTCACATTATTGTGGAAATCCATCTTTTTGGAAATCTCGAGGAATTGTCGCTGAGACCATCAGCCACCCCCTCATCCTCTCCTTGGTTTACTGATGAACTCTTGTTTCTGAACTTGCATCCATAGTTCAATTCTGGAGAATCTTAACATACAATCTCGACAATTTGTGTTACACCTTTTCTTCTCAGGCATCCTGGGTCTGAGGTATCATGACCCCAATCAGATCTGAATCTCGGTCAGATATGATGGTTGGAACATATTTTCAAGAGTTATAACATTGATCCTCATATGACCCGGTAAGGTGATGTCATGCACACCTGACCGGAGGACCAAGTGTTATAGTTTCCTTTTCAGCAAGGTTATCCATTCTTCAATGAGGAAATTGTAAGACTTATTTTATAAGTTGTTCCTGATGGATCCTGTTGTTTCCAAAGTCTGATCTTCACCTATAGACAATGTCAATGCTATCTCGAAGCATGTCGGTGGTGCTCCGATTTTCAACAAGAACATTTGAAGCCCAATGCTAAATGTTACTTGCTCAATTACCCCAAACACCGTTGCATCGGTAATGTCATGAAATTTCTCTCCCCTTTCCTAAGGAGTTTTCTACATTATATCCTGCCAAGGATATCATGCTCTGCTTGTCCTTGGGAAGGATATACCCCTGATATATGTGTTTAAACACATTTTCCTTTCCATTATTTGGTTTAACCTTTCTTGTGATCTATATGATCTAAGCAGTAATATTCTCCTGCTTATGTATATACCTCGGTGTACAATTCTGTCAGCAAAACCCTGTTTCTACTGTTGATAACTTCCGGTAACCGTCGATGGACGAGAACTTTGCCTATTGGTCCGCCTCGTTCAACGAGCAGGAAAATGGTTCTCTTCGTCCCTCGCCCTTGGTACCTATGTTGTTGCCGACATGACCCATAGACTTTCCTCTGACATGCCTTGCTTACATGATTGTGCAAGACGTCACCGCCTTTCCTACTTTTAACCCACATGGTGGGCCCATAACCCACAGTTCCACAGGATCGAAACCTGACTCTCCTGTACACCCTGTTGTCAGAGTTATTCCTCGTGCTTGACTATGTATGTAATTCACGGGCCACTTACCTGTTGATCTATTCTGGTATCGGACACAATACTTATTCCCGTTGCTCTGAACCCCTTTCGCACTCTGCTTCAGGCAATGAACGATTGCCTATCCGCTTGAAACTTCTTATCGCACTGTCTTACTTTGCTCTCGATGTGTGTCATTTGTTCAACTCGAGAGATACTCATATGTTCATTCTTGGGATACCCCCAGATGAATTTCCCTTATAACATCCTATCATTGTAGAGCTGACCCGTACCTATTCGTAAGTACGATGGAGTTCCTGAAGAAAGCACGCCGACTTCATCATGTTGACCTAAAGCAGAGAAATAAAGACATCAATATATTGGACCGGCCTCTTCGAGAAGAGCAACCAAGACTGAGAAGAACCGTTAGAATTTCGTAACCTGAATTTTCCCGTTAGTCCCCCTCTTAAATCTCGGGACGAGATTTCTTGTAGTGGAGGAGAATTGTGACGCCCGGATGATTAGGCTACAATAATTCCACGCTAATGATGCCACATCACCTCGGTTACTGTTACTAATCTCGCGATGGTTCAAAAACGGTTCGAATTCAAATTTAAAATCGAGTCAAACAATTAAAGTTTTCAAAAGTCAAAACTAAAATGTGCTTAATGTGGCAAATAAATCATGGATATTATTGGTGGAGTAACAACATCTTTATAAAATATTTAAATACCCTAAAGTGATTAAAACAGCATCAAAACAATTAGTTATACTCCTAATATATTTTACCAAATACTAAACTATTTTTATTCTGAGGTAAAACTTCTTAGAATAGTGGATTAATTTGACACACTATTTTTAGAGCTATTTTCATATTTTACTAAACCAAAAATATAGTGCAACTAAAATAAAACAGAAAGAAAATGAGAAAACAACAACAAAAGAAAATAAAAGCCCCACCCCTCGCTGGGCCTCGGCCCAGCTGGCCACGGGGCTAGCCAGGCCGCCCAGCCGGCCCACTTGGCCCGCCCCCCCCACTCACTCCCTTATCCCCTCGCAACCGGAAACCCTAGCCCGATCCACCACCACTCCCCCTCGCCTCCTCCCCCGATTCCCCCTGGATCGGGATCGACCCCTCCACTCTCCCCTCACGCCTCGCTCCTCTCGCTCCCTCCCGATCCGGATCGGGGCGCAACGGCGCCCCCTCGCCGCCGCTCCGCTAAGGCCGCCGCCCCTCCCGGACTCCTCCGCGCCCCTCCTCTCACCTCCCTCGACTGGATCGGGGCAGCGCTCCGCTGCCCACCTCGGCGGGCGCCTCCCGTCCCCGCCACCAGGCTGGCGCCCCTCGCCGAGTCCACCTCATCGCCGGACCATGCCGGCAGGGTCCCACCGGCGCGCACCGAACCCGGCCGCAGCCGCTCCCAGCGAGTCGCCCCGCTCCGACGCCCTCCAACGCCGGCAGGCCGCCGGCCACGACCACCACGACCCGTTCCGGCCTCCCCAAGCTCCTCTACTGCTCGATGTGAGCACCTCGCATATCCCCCCCATGATGCCGCTGCTGCTCTTACTTCCTGTTACTGCTGCTCATGCTTAGCTACTGCTGCTCCTGCCGTTGCGTTGCCGTTGTCGCTGCGTCGTCCCCTTGTTGCTGGTGCGCCACCGCGCCCCGGCTCCCCTGCCGCCCGCGGGCCTGCTCGTTGCGGCCCCGCACTCCGTTTCCCTCCCACGCCGGCCGGCCACTGGCCTCGCCACGCCCGTGGCTGCCCCCCTGCCTGTCGATCTGGGCGCTCGCCCAGTCGGGCGCCGATGCCCAGCGCCCGCACCCGCGGCAACCGCACGCCCGTTAGCCCCCAGGGCCCTATGACAAAGGGGGCCCGCCCCAGAACGTTAAAAAAAAGTATATAAAAATAAATAAAACAATAATTAAAATAAAAACAAATTTAATTAATTAATTAATTAATTAAATTAATTAAGTTAATTAACCTTAATTAATTAATCTAATTAACCTGTTAGCTTAATTAAACAGTGATTAGTTTAACTAAACCCTAATTAACCTAACAGAGTATGACAGGTGGGTCCCACTGGACCCACGCGTAAGTTTGACTTAGTCAACTCTGTTGACTGCTGACGTCAGCATGACATCATGCTGACGTCATAAATCCATTTTCGAATTAATTAAATAATTAATTAAATTTCAGAAATTAATAAAATCTTTAGAAAATCATATCTTTTAATCCGTAACTCGGATTAAAATATTTTCAACATGAAAGTTGCTCAGAACGACGAGACGAATCCGGATACGCGGTCCGTTCGTCCGCCACACACCCCTAACCTATGGAACCCGCAACTTTTCCCCTCCGGCTCCTTTGCCCGAAAACACGAAACACCGGGAATACTTTCCCGGGGGTTTTCCCCCCCTTCACCGGTATCACCTACTACCGCGTTGGGGCACACCGAACACCGCGTATTGCCTTGTTATATTTTGTGATGCTTTGTTTGCTCTGTATTCATTATTTCTTCCCCCTCTTCTCTCCGGTAGACTACGAGACCGACGCTGCTGCTGACCAGTTCGACTACGGAGTTGACGACCCCTCTCTCTTGCCAGAGCAACCAGGCAAGCCCCCCCCTTTGATCACCAGATATCGCCTACTCTTCTCTATACTGCTTGCATTAGAGTAGTGTAGCATGTTACTGCTTTCCGTTAATCCTATTCTGATGCATAGCCTGTCATTGCTGCTACAGTCATTGATACCTTACCCGCAATCCTAAATGCTTAGTATAGGATGCTAGTGTTCCATCAGTGACCCTACATTCTTGTCAGTCTACCTTGCTATACTATCGGGCCGTGATCACTTGGGAGGTGATCACGGGTTTATACTATACATACATACATACTATACAGATGGTGACTAAAGTTGGGTCAGCTCATTGAGTACCCGCAAGTGATTCTGACGAGGGGGCTGAAAGGACAGGTGGCTCCATCCCGGTAGAGGTGGGCCTGGGTTCCCGACGGCCCTCGACTGTTACTTTGTGGCGGAGCGACAGGGCAGGTTGAGACCACCTAGGAGACAGGTGGGCCTGGCCCTGTTCGGCGTTCGCGGATACTTAACACGCTTAACGAGATCTTGGTATTTGATCTGAGTCGGCTACGAGCCTATACGCACTAACCATCTACGTGGGAGTAGTTATGGGTATCCCGACGTCGTGGTATCAGCCGAAGCACTTCAGACGTCAGCGACGGAGCGGCGCGCGCCAGATTGGAACGTAAGCCTGCTCTTGTATTAAGGGGGCTAGTTCTGCTTCCGGCCGCCCTCGCAACGTGCAGGTGTGCTATGGGCGATGGGCCCAGACCCCTGTGCGCTTAGGTTTAGACCGGCGTGCTGGCCTCTCTGTTTTGCCTAGGTGGGGCTGCGACGTGTTGATCTTCCGAGGCCGGGCATGACCCAGGAAAGTGTGTCCGGCCAAATGGGATCGAGCGTGTTGGGTTATGTGGTGCACCCCTGCAGGGAAGTTAATCTATTCGAATAGCCGTGATCTTCGGTAACAGGACGACTTGGAGTTGTACCTTGACCTTATGACAACTAGAACCGGATACTTAATAAAACACACTCTTCCAAGTTCCACAGACAACCCGGTGATCGCTTTTCCGCAGGGCGACGAGGAGAGGATCGCCGGGTAGGGTTATGCTATGCGATGCTGCTTGGAGATGCTACTTGAAGATGCTACTTGGAGGACTTCAATCTACTCTCTTCTACATGCTGCAAGACGGAGGCTGCCAGAAGCGTAGTCTTCGATAGGACTATCTATCCCCCTCTTATTCTGGCTTTCTGCAGTTCAGTCCACCGATATGGCCTCCTTACACATATACCCATGCATATGTAGTGTAGTTCCTTGCTTGCGAGTACTTTGGATGAGTACTCACGGTTGCTTTCTCCCCCCTTTTTCCCCTTTCCTTTCTTTCTGGTTGTCGCAACCAGATGCTGGAGTCCAGGAGCCAGACGCCACCGTCGACGACGACCCCTACTACACCGGAGGTGCCTACTACTACGTGCAGCCCGCTGACGACGACCAAGAGTAGTTAGGAGGATCCCAGGCAGGAGGCCTGCGCCTCTTTCGATCTGTATCCCAGTTTGTGCTAGCCTTCTTAAGGCAAACTTGTTTAACTTATGTCTGTACTCAGATATTGTTGCTTCCGCTGACTCGTCTATGATCGAGCAC
The DNA here is from genome assembly GCF_018294505.1 of Triticum aestivum. Taxonomy (NCBI): domain Eukaryota; kingdom Viridiplantae; phylum Streptophyta; class Magnoliopsida; order Poales; family Poaceae; genus Triticum; species Triticum aestivum. The sequence continues at coordinate 117,127,908 of NC_057797.1, read as the reverse complement.
TTGTATTCGAGCCCTCGAGGCCCCTGGCTTGTATTATGATGCTTGTATGACTTATTTTATTTGTAGAGTTGTGTTGTGATATCTTCCCGTGAGTCCCTGATCTTGATCGTACACATTTGCGTGCATGATTAGTGTACGATTGAATCGGGGGCGTCACACACTCCTCTCTCTCTCTCTCTCTCTCTCGTTGCTAGATGACTCCATAGATTGATCTTGGTGGTGCGTAGAAAATTTTAAATTTCTGCTACGATCCCCAACAAGCACAAGCCACCAGGGCGCGCCTGGGCCCCGAGGCGTGCCCAGGTCGGTTGTGCCCACCTCGGTGGCCTCCCGCACCGCCTATTTGCTCTATAAATACCCCAATATTCTAGAAACCCTAGAGGAGTCGACGAAAATCAATTCTAGCCACTGCAAGTTCCAGAAACCATAGATCCAATCTAGACACCATCACGGAGGGGTTCATCATCCTCATTGGTGCCTCTCTGATGATGCGTGAGTAGTTCATTGTAGACCTTAGGGTCCGTAGTTATTACCTAGATGGCTTCCTCTCTCTCTCTCTCTCTCTCTCTTAATTCTCAATACAATGGTCTCTCGGAGATCTATTTGATGTAACTCTTTTTGCGGTGTGTTTTTTGGGATGCGATGAACTTCAAGTTGCCCAACAGTAATTTGTTTACCCACCGTTGCTATTTTTCTCGAGAGAAGCCACTAGTGAAACCTACGGCCCCCGTGTCTCTTCTTTATTATATTTGCCTTCGTGATCTATTTTTATTTGCTTTTATTTTCAGATCTATTAATTGAAAAATACAAAAATACCTTGCTAGAATATTTATTTATTTATTTATCTCGCATTCCCGCGAGATCTATTTATCCAATATACTACAATTTTATCTATCTTTTTACCCATGATGGATTGACAACCCCTCTCTTACGTCGGGTTGCAAGTATTTGTTCTTTGTGTGCAGGAGCTGTTTACGTGGTGTTGCGTGGTTCTCCTACTGGTTCGATAACCTTGATCTCATCACTGAGGGAAATACCTACCATAACTGTGCTACATCGTCCCTTCCTCTTTGGGGAATATACCGACGTAGTTCAAACCGCATCAAAAGGAATTTCAGGCGCCATTGTCGGGGAGACATCATCAACATCTACCAGGTTCCTAATAACAAATCTCATCTCCTTGCAATTTACATTATTTTCCATTTGCCTCTTATTTTTCTCTCCCCCACTTCATAAAAATTTGCCGTTTTATTCACCCTCTTTTTTGTTCGCCGTTTTCTCGTCAGATCTTTCTTTTTGGTTGCAATCGATATGGCAGAAACAGATGATGGCCTAACTCCTAAAATTGGACGATCTGGCAATCTGGATGCTAAAACTTTTATCTTGGGGCAAGAGAATGTTATAAGAAAAGAACATATCCAAGTATTTTTCAATTGTGTTGAGAATTTAACTCTTGATGATGCTCCTATTCTTAAGAGGACTAAACCTTATGCGGAAGCTATTTCCGCACTAGTTCTGAAACTTGAAAGTAAATCTATCCGCACCCATCCTACCTTGCAAAGATTGTTTTTTGAGCTACCCATTATAAAGAATCCTAAAGCTAAAAAGTTAGCCACCCTTGTTCTTATGAATGAATTTGATTACATAATACGGGAAGATAGAGAAAATTTTGATTTCTATGGTATGAATCGTGAAAACCGGTGATAGATGAAATTCTTAATAGTGATTATGTACTAAGACATTTTCTTGGGGATAATCAAATCTTTGATGAGAATCTTAAAAAGGAAGTCCCTGTTTTAGATATAATCCAACAAGTTTTCAATGATGTTAATCAACACTGTTCTTGGATTGTCACCGGAAATCAAAAAGGATATGATGATAAGCAACTTGATAGTGCTAAGGTCTATATGGATAAGATGTTCTATGTTGTCTTTACAAAACCCCCTGACAAGGACAACACTAAATAAAATAGAAACAAATATGACAATACTTAGATCCTTTGCATTATGCCTAGCTAGGGGCATAAAACGATAGCGCTTGTTGGGAGGCAATCCAATGAATAAAATTTACTTTTGTCTTTTTCTTTATGTTCTTGAGTGTTTACACAATTATGCTACTGTTATGATTGTATTTTTTGTGTTTTAATTAGTGTTTGGTCCAAGTAGAGCCTTTGGGATGATGTTGAGTGATAGTTGATTTGATCTTCTTGAAAAACATAAACTTTTGCACCCAGAAAAATAGTTTTCTTTTTTAACAAAAGTGCGATAAAATACTAAATGTTTTTTTATAAGATTAATATGCAAATTTCTCACGTTGTCATAATTTTTCAGAATTTTCGGAGTTACAGAAGTATTCGAAATATCCAGATTGCTAGAGACTGTTCTGTTTTTGACAGATTCTGTTTTCTTTGCGTGTGTGCTTGTTTTGATGATTCTATGGTTTTCTTTGAAGAGTTTTTTCCATTGAAAATTTGAAATATAGTAGATATAAGGAAACAATAAAATATGAATGGGTTTGCAACAGAACTTATAGTAGTGATTTGCTTTCTTATACTAACGGATCTCACAAAGGTTTTGTTGAGTTTTGTTTGATTGAAATTTTCAAGTTTTGGCTGACTTTACGATGGATGAAGGAATGAGGATTAGCAAAAGGCTAAGCTTGGGGATTCCCGAGGAACCTCAAGATAATATTCAAGAAGTATCAAGCAACTAAGCTTGGGGATGCCCCCGAGTGGCATCCCCTCTTTCTTCTAACGACCATCGGTATTTTACTTGAAACAATATTTTTATTCGTCACATATTATGAGTTTTGCTTGGAGCGTCTTGTATGATATGAGTCTTTGTTTGTTTTGCTTTGTGTTTTTAGTCACGAATCCTTGCTGGACACACCTATTTGAGAGAGCCAAAATTATGCCATAATGTAGCGACCAGACCTGAAACGGTCCAATCTCTGTGCTCAAGTGTCATCCCTGGATCAGTAATGCTGACACCACACAGTACTTGAAGGGTTTATAACAGAGTAGCAATCACACACTTATTACATCGAGTGCCTCGAAAGAGAACTTATTACAATAAATATGGCTTAAGGCCATCTAATAACGATAACAACAAAAGGCTTGGAAGATAAGTGAGTCCATCAACTCCAACAGCATCACTGAGTATAGAACCACGACCTAAAGGCACCTTAATCATTGTCTGAAAAGTCTGCAACATTAACGTTGCAGCCCGAAACGGGTCAACACATGGAATATGCTGGCAATGTAACACATAGACAGTAATGGAAGATTAAGGCTATACTATGTGCATAACTGGCTGGTGGAAAGCTCTATGGTTACAGTTTTGCGTAAAGCCAATTTTTCCTTACTACAAAGGAATAGATTTTATTTAACTATCATGGTAGTTGTTAAACATTGAGAATGGTTGACAGCATTCTCAATCCCAATTAAGCATCATCATTAAACAAAACCCAACAAAATTAATTTAAAGTAACATGATGAGATTCACATGATAATCCAAGTACTAGATACTCAAGATGTCCATAACCGGGGACACGGCTAACCATGATTAGTTTATACACTCTGCAGAGGTTTGCACACTTTTTCCCACAAGACTCGATCTCCTCCGTTGAATTTCTCGCACTACATGGTGTTTGAGAAACGGATGACCAAGACATAGTCTTTCAGAAGCGCTAGCACCTTACAAACGGGTAGACCGTACCAACCTACATCCCCTACATCTGCTGGTCTACCACTCTAAGAGTTCGCACGACTTAGTCAACTATGCTAGAGCCCATAATAGCTTGTGGCTGCACACGGAAGTTTCTAGCATGAATAATCTCATGATCCCTTTGAGCCGGGGTGGCGGTCCAAAAGAAAACAAGCAATCGCTGGAATACCCAAGTACCTCAATCCACCCAGATGTGTGTTTAGGTTGACACCTTAGATAAACCTTTAATTAACAATCTCACATCTGTCATGGAATACACTCACCCAATCCACGTCTACTAGCATAGCATGTCATAAGAAGCAAACGTAGAAGTAACTCCCAAAGGTTTGATAACAACAGGTAATAGGTTCTACCTCATCTACTTCCCAAACCCACAATTTAATTAGATCCTAATCATGGAATGTGTGAGGATTGATCTAATGCAATAAAACTGGGTAGTAGGAGGTATGATCAAAGTGTTACTTGCCTTGCTGATGATCCGTGAAACCTAGCGATTCGAAGTAGCAAGCGGCGCACTCCGGGTACTCTGTCGCAAACAAATAAGCATACAATAAGTACTCACCTAATGCACAGGTAAAACACGAATAAAAGATCTAACCAGAAAGTTCAACTTAAGAACTCCGGTTGGCAAAAAGAACCAAATCGAACGAAACAACGAAAGACAAATGGCAAAAGAAACAAGCTTCATTTACTAATCTGAAACTAGGCCAATTTTTTACAGTGGCAAAAACTTGTTTGAGTTGGTTAAATGGAAAGAGGGTTTTGAGACGAAACTCCAAGCGCTTGAATCGCCTGATTCCGATAAACGAACGAAAAGATAAACTAAAACAAACATCGGATCAGAGATCGCGGTCAAAAAAACCGCGGATTTAATCCGAGAAAAAGAAAAACGATGAACAGGTTAACGAATGAACGTTCATTAACAGGGACTAAACGAAAAACACGTTCGTTAGAACAAATGGGCGAGCAGGCGCTCGCTAAATAAATAAACCGGAGAAAAACTGATCTATTTAGAAAAAAACGAAACTAGGGTTTTTTTCAAAAAAACCGAAACGACTTTTTCTCAAAAAACAACCGGCCGACGGCTACCTCGGCGGTGGATCTCTGGCGAGGTTCCGGCAGGACGGCGGGTGGCGCGAGGCGGCAGCTCCGGGCGGCGGCGCTAGGCAGCGGGGCGGCAGCGGCAGGCGGCGAGGGGTGCGGCAGCGGTGGCTCGGTGCTCCAGGGGGGCCCCGGGGTGGTATTTAAGGAGGGAGGGGGGTTGGCTGGCTTGGGGAGCGGGTCAGCGGCGGCGGCGGCTCCGGCTCGGTCTCCTCCCGAGTCCGGCAGCAGCACGGGCGAGGAGGCAGCGGCTTGGGCCGGCCTGGCTCGGCTGGGCCCTTGGCCCAGTCAGGCTCGGGTTTTTTTAAACAATTTCGCTGCGCCTAAAAAAATTCTAGAAAAATAAATAAAAAAGTAAAAATGCCAAAACAAATTTTCTCCGTCTAAATAAAATATTTAGAACAGGATGAACATTTTTTGGCTCTAAATGCAATTTTTGAAAACGTGCAATTTTTTCCTAAATTCAAATAAAATAGAAAATAAAACCAAAATAAAATCTTATTTGATTTTTTTATTAATTCCTCAATATTTCTTTATTTTGGGAAAGTCATTTTATTCCCTCTATCATATTTTGATAATAGAAATAATTGAAGATAAAATAAATAAAATCAAATGATCCTATTTTCAAAATTTGAGAAAGCTCAAATATGAAAATAACAAAATCCCCAACTCTCTCCGAGGGTCCTTGAGTTGCGTAGAATTTCTAGGATCCACCAAAATGCAATAAAATATGCTATGCAATGATGATCTAGTGTATAGCATTCCAAATTGAAAATTTGGGATGTTACAAACCTACCCCCCTTAAGATGAATCTCGCCCTCGAGATTCGGGTTGGCTAGAAAATAGGTGAGGGTGGTCCTTCAGTAGATCTTCCTCTCGCTCCGAGGTGGCTTCATCCTCCGTGTGGTGACTCCACTGAACTTTGCAAAACTTGATAACCTTGCTGCGGGTGACTTGACTGGCATATTCTAAAATCTTGACTGGTTTCTCCTCATAGGTCAAATCACTGTCCAACTGAATTGCTTCCAGCGGCACTGTATCTCTCAGCGGTATGTCAGCCATCTCTGCGTGGCACTTCTTCAACTGGGAAAAGTGGAACACGTCGTGAACTCCTGATAATCGTTCTGGCAACTCCAACTTATAGGCTACTTCTCCCATACGCTCCAAAACTTTGTATGGGCCTACAAAACATGGCGCTAATTTTCCATTAACTCCAAAGCGCTTAACTCCTCAAAGTGGTGATACTCGAAGATAAACTCGGTCTCTGACTTCGTAAACTGTCTCCTTGCGTTTAGAATCTGCATAACTCTTCTGCTTGGACTGGGCTACCTTGAGCCTATCACGAATCAATTTCACTTTCTGTTCAGACTCCTTAATCAGATCCGGTCCAAACAACTGACGGTCTCCAACTTCATCCCAAGACAATGGGTCCTGCACCTCCTTCCATACAAGGCTTCGAAAGGGGCCATCTTCAAACTGGATTGATAACTATTGTTGTAAGAGAACTCTACATATGGCAAATTGTCGTACCAACTAGATCCATAATCTAGCGCACAAGCTCTCAGCATATCCTCTAAAATCGGATTGACTCTCTCGGTCTGTCCATCTGTCAGCGGATGGAAAGCTATACTGAACTCTAGTCTGGTACCCAAAGTATCATGCAACTGATTCCAGAACTTTGAGGTGAATTGGGTTCCTCTGTCTGATACAATGCTCCTTGGAACTCCATGAAGACATACGATTCTGGTCATGTATATCTTTGACAACTTTGCACTGGTATAGGTAGTCTTTACTGGAATGAAATGAGCTACCTTGGTCAAACGATCGACTACAACCCAAATCCAGTCATAGCCTGAACAAGTTCTGGGCAATCCCGTAATAAAATCCATGCCTAGATTATCCCACTTCCATTCGGGTATCGGCAATGGCTGTAGCAATCCTGCTAGCTTCTGATGCTCTGGCTTTACTCTCTGGCATACATCGCAAACTGCTAGATACTCCGCAATATCCTTCTTCATTCTGGTCCACCAGAAAGTATCCTTCAAATCCAAATACATCTTGGTATTTCCTGGGTGAATCGAATATGGTGAATCATGGGCCTCCTCCAGAATCAACTTCCTGATCTCCGAATCATTAGGCACATAAACACAGTCTTCAAACCATAGGGTATCATGCTCATCCTCACGAAATCCCTTAGCTTTTCCTTTTCTTAGTTTCTCCTTAATAGAAGCGATCTCTTTGTCAGTCCTTTGAGCTTCTCTGATCTTATCCATCAAAGTAGACTAAATATCCAATGCTGCTACATAGCCTCTCGGAACTACCTCCAAACATAGTTTACAAAGATTGTCGGCTAACTCCCTTGGTAAATCTCCCGTCATTAAGGTGTTGACATGACTTTTACGGCTCAACGTGTCAGCTACTACGTTACCCTTTCCGGGGTGATAATGTAGTCTCATATCGTAATCCTTGATGAGCTCCAACCATCTCCTTTGTCTGAGGTTCACCTCCTTCTGTGTGAAAATATACTTCAAACTCTTCTGATCCGTGTACACCTCACAATGGTTTCCAATGAGAAAATGTCTCCAAGTTTTCAATGCATGCACTACAGCTGCTAACTCCAAATCATGGGTAGCATAATTCAACTCATGAGGTTTGAGTTGTCGTGAGGCATAGGAAACAACTCTTCCTTCCTGCATAAGCACTGCTCCAAGTCCTCGACGTGAAGCGTCGCAATACACCTCATAATCCTTGGTCTGATCTAGCAAAATCAACACAGGTGATGTAACCAAACGTTTCTTTAACTCCTGGAAACTGGCCTCACATTCCTCAGTCCATATGAACTTGGTATCCTTTTTCAACAACTCCGTCATAGGCTTCGCAATCTTCGAGAAATTCTCAATGAATCTCTGGTAGTATCCTGCAAGTCCAAGAAAACTTCGGATCTCTCCAACTGTTGTTGGGGCTTCCAATTGGTCACGGTATCAACTTTAGTGGGATCTACTGCTATAACTTCTCCCAATATAACGTGTCCGAGAAATCCAACTTCCTTCAACCAAAACTCACATTTGCTAAACTTGGCATATAATTGATGTTCTCTAAGCTTTCCAAGTACCAAACGCAAATGCTCCTTATGCTCCTCTTCGTTCTTCGAGTATACCAGGATATCATCAATGAACACTACGATGAACTTATCCAGAAACTCCATAAACACCTTGTTCATCATGTTCATGAAATATGCAGGTGCATTAGTCAGACCAAATGACATAATGGTATACTCGTACAGCCCATACCTGGTGGTAAAAGCCGTCTTAGGTATATCCTGTTCTCGAATCTTCAACTGGTGGTATCCTGATCTCATATCAATCTTGGAAAATACCTTAGCTCCTTGCAATCGATCAAACAGATCATTGATCATCGGTAGCGGGTACTTGTTCTTGATGGTTACTTCATTCAATCCTCGGTAATCAACAACCATCCTTAGTGATCCATCTTTCTTCTCCACTAGAAGTACTGGCGATCCCCAAGGTGAAGAACTTGGGCGAATATATCCCTTATCCAGTAACTCCTTAATCTGCTTCTTAATCTCCATCAAATCCTTTGCGGGCATCCTATATGGTCTCTTTGATATTGGCCCCGTTCCTGGCAAAAGCTCAATCAAAAACTCAATATCTCTATTCGGTGGCATGCCTGGCAATTCCTCTGGAAACACATCAAGGAAATCCTTCACTACTGGTACTTCCTCCTGCACAACTCCTGTTAAACAATTTACTAGAGTCCTCTTTGGCACATGTCGGGATACATAATTGATCCTTCTTCCTTCTGGGGTGGTAAGAAAAATTGACTTATTGGCACATTCAATATTCCCTTCGTACTTTGATAACCAATCCATGCCTAATATCACATCCAATCCTTGAGATTCCAACACTATTAGGTCTGAGGGAAATACGTAGTTACCAATCCTTAATGGTAACCGATCACACCATAGACTAGCCATATACTCTGCTCCAGGCGAGGTTACTAACATGGGTGATCTAAGGGCTTGGGTTGGTAGTTTATACTTATCCACAAATCCCCTTGATATGTATGAATGCGATGCACCAGTATCAAAAAGAACGAGTGCAGTAAATGACTTAACCAAAAACTTACCGATTACTGCATCCGGCTGCTCTTCAACCTCCTCCACGTTAACGTGGTTCACTTGTCCCCTGTTGAAAGGGTTCGGCTTCTTCCCAGAGCTTCCATTGCCATTTCCATTCTGGTATTCAGGACATTCATTGGCATCATGTCTGGTCTTCTGGCACTTAAAACAAGTGACTTGGCTCAGGTCTCTCTTGGCTGGGGTTGATGGGTTGGTGCGGTTCTGGCCCTTGCTTCCTCTATTCCCATTACCATTCTTGGTGCCATTGTGATTGTGCGAGCTACCTCCTCCATGGGTATGCTGAAAAGGTCCTCCCGGTCTAGGGGTAAAACGTGGCTTCTGCTGAGCTCCTGAGCTGTACTTCCCTTGTCCATACTTCCTTTTGCGATTCTCAATCTGCTGTTGCTTCCCTTCAATCATGAGAGCACGGTCTACCAACTCTTGGTAGTTGTTGAAGGTTGCTACCATCAACTGCATGCTCAACTCATCATTCAGTCCTTCCAGAAACTTCTCCTACTTAGCTACATCCGTAGCAATGTCATCTGGGGCATAACGTGCTAACTTACTAAAGTCCTCCACATACTGGCCAACTGTCCGTCCTCCTTGGCGCAAGTTGCGAAACTCTCGCTTCTTCATGGCCATAGCTCCTGCTGAAACATGGGCAGTACGAAAAGCCTGCTGAAACTGGTCCCACGTGACAGTGTCAACAGGGAAAGTGGCTATGAAATTTTCCCACCATGATGTTGCGGGTCCTTCAAGCTGATGTGCGGCAAACTTCACCTTTTCCGCATTTGTGCATCCTGCCGTGGTCAACTCCCTTGCTGTCTTGCGGAGCCAATCATCTGCTACTATCGGCTTGGTGCTACTGGAAAACACCGACGGATTCAGCCTAAGAAAACGGGCTAAGTGATCAACAGGTGGCGGTGGTGGGTTGTTGTTGTTGTTTCCCTGATTCTGATTCTGGACTAGCAACTGCATCAATGTGTTCTGCTGCTGGATCAACTGAGTGAGCTCCGGTGGGAAGGTAAATCTGGGGTCACTTCTCGGAGGCATCTGAAGTTTAGAAAAGATGAGATTTAAGAATAGAGGGGGTCTAAACATAAAACACTACCCATATGCACATGAGACAAAAGCAAACAATTCACTTCATGCAATCAATCAAACAAGGGCATACAATCGATCTAACTATCGCAAAAGTGCTCGGACTACTATATTTACATGGTGGACTACTACTACTGTTGGGGTGGTCTACTAGAAATATTCTTCGGTTGCAGACTCCATGATATCAGCTCCAGCTTCATCCACATAGTCATCATCGCTATTATCTAGATCCGAGTCGGTGTCGTCGATGTTGATGTAATCTTCCGGGCGAATCTCCTTGGGTTCTTCATCTTCTTCTACTGGTGTAGGGCCTCCCATGAATATTCCAATCTTCTTGATCAGGTCGTCATTCTTCTCCACTAGTACTTCGATTTCCTCTTCATAATCTTCACGTGTAGCCTTGAGTTCTTCCTCCAATTCCTTGATTCTTGTCCTCGCCTTCTTCAGATCTATCATGTCGGTGCACATCTGGTTCTCCTAGCATCTAATGTGTTGGTTTAACTCCTGGATAAAAGCTTTGACTGATCTATCCTTCCTGGTGCTGATCATCTCCCAGTGCTCATCTCGGCGCCCACAAATCTGGTAGATAGTATCCTTGAGATCATTGTGGTAAACTTCTCCAATGCGTCCCATGGCGATGTGAGCTGCCATGCTCTTTCCAAGACTCCAAGTTGGTGTATCAAAAGAAAACTCTATGGGCTCAGTGACTGGCATGAACGTCCTTCCTGGAACTTGAACTTGAATCATCCAGCGCTCTTCTTCAGGTAGAGTGGCATTGTAGGTCCCGGTGAAGCTTGGTACTCCTATGTTCAGGTATCTAGTGACTTCCTTCAAGTGACGTCCAAAGGGTGTATCTTCATCCGGTTGCATGAACTTGTTCCTTGCATCCGCCATCCTAAAAGAGTAGAGAAGACGAGAGGTCAGAATGAGAAGAGAGTGAGTAGTGATCTAGGTCTTTAGCTTAGTGGTCATGTCCTACAGTCAGTGTGTGCTCTCACACCATCTTGTAGCGACCAGACCTCAAACGGTCCAATCTCTATGCTCAGGTGTCATCCCTGGATCAGTAATGCTGACACCACACAGTACTTGAAGGATTTATAACAGAGTAGTAATCACACACTTATTACATCGACTGCCTCGAAAGAGAACTTATTACAATAAATATGGCTTAAGGCCATCTAATAACGATAACAACGGAAGGCTTGGAAGACAAGTGAGTCCATCATATCCAACGGCATCACTGAGTATATGGGTCAGTCTAAAAAGTCTGCAACATTAACGTTGCAGCCCGAAACGGGTCAGCACATGGAATATGCTGGCAATGTGACACATAGAGAGTAATGGAAGATTAAGGCTATACTATATGCATAAATGGCTGGTGGAAAGCTCTATGGTTACAGTTTTGCGTAAAGCCAATTTTTCCTTACTACAAAGGAATAGATTTTATTTAACTATCATGGTAGTTGTTAAACATTGAGAATGGTTGACAGCATTCTCAATCCCAATAAAGCATCATCATTAAACAAAACCCAACAAAATTAATTTAAAGTAACATGATGAGATTCACATGATAATCAAAGTACTAGATACTCAAGATGTCCATAAACGGGGACACGGCTAACCATGATTAGTTTATACACTCTGCAGAGGTTTGCGCACTTTTCCCCACAAGACTCGATCTCCTCCGTTGGATTTCTCGCACTACATGGTGTGTGAGAAACGGATGACCAAGACATAGTCTTTCAGAAGCGCTAGCACCTTACGAACGGGTAGACCGTACCAACCTACATCCCCTACATCTGCTAGTCTACCACTATAAGAGTTCGCATGACTTAGTCAACTATGCTAGAGCCCATAATAGCTTGTGGCTGCACATGGAAGTTTCTAGCATGAATAATCTCATGATCCCTTTGAGCCTGGGTGGCGGTCCAAAAGAAAATAGGCAATCGCTTGAATACCCAGGTGCCTCAATCCACCCAGATGTGTGTTTAGGTTGCCACCTTAGATAAACCTTTAATTAACAATCTTACATCTGTCATGGAATACACTCACCCAATCCACGTCTACTAGCATAGCATGGCATAAGAAGCAAATGTAGAAGTAACTCCCAAAGGTTTGATAACAACATGTAATAGGTTCTACCTCATCTACTTCCCAAACCCACAATTTAATTAGATCCTAATCATGCAATGTGTGAGGATTGATCTAATGCAATAAAAATGGGTAGTAGGAGGTATGATCAAAGTGTTACTTGCCTTGCGGATGATCCGTGAAACCTAGCGATTCAAAGTAGCAAGCGGCGCACTCCGGGTACTCTATCACAAACAAACAAGCATACAATAAGTACTCAACTAATGCACAGGTAAAACACGAATAAAAGATCTAACCAGAAAGTTCAACTTAAGAACTCCAGTTGGCAAAAAGAACCAAATCGAACGAAACAATGAAAGACAAACGGCAAAAGAAACAAGCTTCGTTTACTAATCTGAAACTAGGGCAATTTTTACAGTGGCAAAAACTTGTTTGAGTTGGTTAAACGGAGAGGGTTTCAAGACAAAACTCCAGGCGCTTGAATCGCCTGATTCCGATAAACAAGCGAAAATATAAACTAAAACGAACATCAGATCAGAGATCACGGTCAGAAAAACCGCGGATTTAATCCGAGAAAAAGAAAAACGACGAACAGGTTAACGAACAAACGTTCATTAACAGGAACTAAATGAAAAACACGTTCGTTAAAACGAACGGACGGGCGGGCGCTTGCTAAATAAATAAACTGGAGAAAAACCGATCTATTTAGAAAAAACGAAACTAGGGTTTTTTTTTCAAAAAAAACCGAAACGACTTTTTCTCAAAAAAAA